>NC_138369.1:133156665-133193394 GCF_054177405.1 Leptonychotes weddellii | reverse complement strand
AGGCGCCCCAAGGAAACTAATCTTCTGATCATCAAAAGACATTTCATTTTCATTAAGAAAATGACAAGATAGGGGCACCTGGGTGGCTCAGTTGTGAAGCGTCTGCCTTCGGCTCAGGTCATGATTCCAGGGTCCTGGGATCGAGTCCCACATCGGGCTCCCTGCTCCTTGGGAGCCTGCTTCTCCCTCTCCCACTCCCCCTGCTTGTGTTCCCCTCTCTCGCTGTGTCTTTCTCTGTCAAATAAATAAAATCTTTAAAAAAAAAAAAAAAGAAAATGACAAGATAAGTCTCATATGGGGAAAAAATATTCACAATACCTACTTCTAACAAAAGATTCTTAAATATATAAAGAATTCTATTCAAGCTTTGGCACTTAGTTCTGTAACCTTAAATAGTTTAAACTCTTCGAACTGACAGTTTCTTATCTGTAAAACGTAAGAGTTGGGCTAGAGTACCACAGTGGACCTTTTCTAAAATTCTATGATTTTTTGAAGGCACAGCAAGTTTATTCATACAAATTACATAAAGGAGTGGTGGCAAGGATTATGAACAAAGATAGCTTTGGTAATTGACAAAGTACTTCTGGGTATGGGGATTTACATTAAAGTAGAAACTCTGAATATTTATTTACAAAGAAAAAGTATACAAGAATCTCCTACAAGGATAGGAAAACCATAATTAAGGATGTTTTATGAATGCCATAGTAGTGAGAATTACAAAATGTTTATTAACCTATTGTGCCTATCCTTGTGTCAGTAGATCCTTGTATATGTCAGTAGAATGACAGAATATTAAAAATAAGAGAAAAATGTAGTGTTTATTATAAGAAGGAATTTGATGCCCTCAAACAAATCACTTAATATGTACTACATAACACTACCTTTTTATAACTAAGTATAATATTTAAAATTTGTAGTATACCCTTAATGTTCCTTATAAAACCCAATAAGCATTTCTCTTGAAAGTAGATTTGGTTAGGTCTTTTTAAAAACACATTATAAGTTGTATTATTTTTGGTCTATTTTCAGGTGAAACTTAGGTCATTTATTAAAGTAGCTCTGGGTGTAGACGAATCATGAGAGACTAGGGACTCTGAGAAACAAACTGAGGGTTCTAGAGGGGAGGAGGGTGGGGGGATGGGTTAGCCTGGTGATGGGTATTAAAGAGGGCACGTTCTGCATGGAGCACTGGGTGTTATACGCAAACAATGAATCATGGAACACTACATCAAAAATTAATGATGTAATGTATGGTGATTAACATAACAAAAAAAATAAAGTAGCTATTTCATATGAAAAAATAAAAAAGATTTTATATTTTTCTACCATTATGTTCAGTTACTCTTTGCATATCTATTAGTTATTGCTCCTTATTGTTTCCGGTATCACTTGTTGAAACAAATTATCAGAACCATTGTCATAACATGAGACTACAAAAGTAGTTTTCACAGGGGAAAGAAAAACCTTTTCAAATTTTCAGGAATAAATAAGAATTATCTACAAAGTGTTAGCAAAATTTATCTCACTTATTATCATTTCATTTTCAGGTTTAACTGAGCTAAATGACAGTCCAGTTCCCCTGGAACTCGAGCGCTGCAAGTCTCCCACTTCAGGTAAACATGAATGGTACCTTTCAGTTTTCCGGTAATTCACTGCAGTAATCTACTGCTTTATTTTCATAATTCTTACAATGTGAAATTCATAACTTTAGTAATTGTAATATAGTTTCCGAAATTTAATCATAAACAAATTTGACTCCAAAATCAATTAGAAATAAATGTCTTTAAAAATATTTTTGGCCTCCCAAAAAATTAAGACCAGAGGTATGAGTGTAGCACTTTTTTTTTTTTAATTAACATATAACATATTATTTGTTTCAGGGGTACAGGTCTGTGATTCATCAGTCTTACACAATTCACAGCGCTCACCATAGCACATACCCTCCCCAATGTCCATCATCCAGCCACCCCATCCCTCCCACCCCCCTCCACTCCAACAACCCTCAGTGTAGTACTTTTAAAGACATTTTAAAGGAAGGTTTTTTACCAGAGGTAAATAATGCTAAATAAAAATTGGTAATGTTATACAGAAATTCTGTCTTCTTATAGCTAGAGTTGAATTAGTGAGAAATATATACTGTAGGTGCAGAGAATATGATACCGTTGGACCTTAGTTGGTTCATACCTCTGGACCACAGTTTGGAAACATGTATATTCACTGATAAAAAAAGAAAAAATGATAATATGCTGGAACTAAAGCATCAAGATAAAGCATGAGCCCACTAAAATATACAAAAAGAGTATAAAGATTCCTAGGAATAAGTCCTTAAGGTATGCAAAAAAAAATGTTAGTAGTAGAAATTGTTGGGTGGTGGGATTATGAATGGTTAGCTTATTTTATTTATTTATCTGATTTTTCTCCAATGCATATATAATAATATGTACATTTTTAAGCACCAAAAATATTAGGTATATCTTTGATACTGAACTATAGGTATGTTTACATAGAGTATCAAAAATTGTTTTAATTTTTTATTTTAACTTAACACAAATGTATAAACATTTAATACCTTATAAAGGAATTAATTTTGACTTTTAGAAATTCATTTAGAACTGTGACATTTCTTCAGTTTGCTGTCTTAAGAGTTGTTAGTTGTTTATCCTTATTCTTCAGGAATGTAGGCTAAGTAGAATCTAGTTGTGTCTGTGTAAATTTTTGTTTAATCATATCTATTTAATCCTTATTTTACTGCTTTTATTTTAAACATGATCTCATACATTACCCTTTCTTTTGCATTTCTATTGGCATCATCCTAATTTAGGCATTTATTATTCCACATTTAAAGTATCACAAAATGTTCCAACAGGTGTCTCTGCTCTCCATCTCTCACTCTTACAATTCATTTTGCAAATCATGTTGCAAAATTAATCTCCTTAAATATTACTTTGATATTTTTATGTCAGAAATCTTCAATATAAAATTCAATTAAATATTCTATATCAATTTAAGTAACTTCACTTTAAATTCTCATCCATAATCTGAATTTTAATAGTAATATAGGGTTCAAATGTCAAAAAGAAATGGAATTTAAATTCTCCCTCCCATCCTTCCCCATACATTGTTTCCATCCCTTTGAAAAATAGTTACTTTCTTATTTATCTTTTCAGTTTGTGTTTGTAAACAAATCAAAAAGACATACATTCTTTTTTGCTTCCTGTTTTATACGCAAGTAGTATATGCATTTCACTCTACTTTGCTTGTTTCAGTTTACTGTGTATCTTGTCTTTCCATTTGATTACATAATCATTACAGTTGTATGATATTTAATTGCATGTATGTACTATTAATTTATATAGTCCTTTCACCAATTAAAGGACACTTAGTTTGCTATCAAACTTCTGTCATGTCAAACAATGCTGCAGTGACTAACCTTGGTACATTCCTCATTTTAAATGTGTACAGGTATACCTATAAGATAAATTCCTAAAATTGGAGCTGCTGAGTCAGAGTATATGCCTGTCTAATCTTTATAAATTCTCCCTATTTTCTCTCCTTCTATCAATAACATCAATAAACCAATGTTTATTGGTTATCATTTTTTTAATTTTATAAGTCTGTTGGGAAAAAAGGATATGTCAATGTAATTTCAACTTATCTCTCACATTGTTTAATACCTTTTCAATTGTTTAAGAACTCTTTATTTTTTTTTCTGTAAATCATCTATTCATACAATTTACCCATTTTCTATAGGGTTGTTTGTTCCTTTCATATCAATTTTTATTGCCTCTTTACAAATTAAGATCACCCTTTTATGACATGAGATCCAAATATTTTTTCTTAATTTTGCTTGTGGTATCTCTTGCCTTACAACAGCTTTCTGCATTCAGATATTTCTTTTAAGGTTTTTCTTTATGCCCAATAATTTAAATACTATTGGAGTTAACTACTTTTTAAAGTTTTGGTAGAATTCTCCCATCAAGTCATTTAACCTTTATAATTACTTATTTTGTATGTTCATATTATCTGTAAAGAAAACGTTTCATTAAAAAAAAGAAAAGTTTTCATTATGGAAATTTTCTAACAATGTTCAGTGTAACATATGCAAAGACTGTGGTTCTTTCTTTTAGGCTGTTAATAGTCAATCTATTTTTCTGTTTTTTTTTTTTTAAACCTGAACCCAAGTTTTACTGGGTTTGGGGGGTTTTAACTTCTGCTTTTAACTGTTAGTTCCCTCCTCTGCTTCCCTTTATTTTTCACTTTTCCTTTTTGTGTGTGTGTGTGGTAGATGCTTAATTCACTTATTTCTTACATTGATATTATTTCTTTATATCTATATAATAAGATTAAATTTCCCATTATATGTGCATTATATGTGTCATAGGTTTTGATAAGTTGTGATCGCATTAACAGTGTTTTCCATATGGTAGACAGTTTTACCTGAGTTAATGTTAACTTGTAGCATTAAGTAGTTATAAGTGTTGCCTTCATATTATTTAAGTCTTTCTTGTCCTTATATTTTGATTACTTGACTCAAGGATGGAGAAAAGGAGAATTAAAATACTGTACTAATAATGTGTTTCTGTTTTTCCTTATATCTGTTGTGTTAAGAATATTCATGTGTAGATATTTTAAAATATATCCACAAAAAGTGCATCTTGTACCATTAATCACCATTGTTCATTTCATATTATGTCTTTTCCACCTGAATTCTACTTTGTTTACTATTAATACAACAACTCTTGCTTTTTTTACTTGGAATTTTTTGTATACCTTGGTCTTACCTCTTTAGGAGTAAGCTTTTTTAACTGAGGTACAATACGGAATGTCTCTAGAACCTCAGAAATTTCCCTCATGCCTCTCAGCCACTTATTCCTACAAAGGTACCTACTGTTTTGACTTTGAACCATAGATTCGTTTTGTGGGGTTTAGACTCTCATATCAGTGAAAACATGCATTATTTACTTCTTTTGTTTCTTGCTAATTTTGTTCAACATTATATATATGATATTCAGTTACATTGCTGAGTGATTTGTATTGTTGTGTGATATTCCTTTATGTGAATATATCTATGCATTTTATTGTTGCTGCACATTTAGGTAGTTTTCAGTTTGGGGCTATTTTAAGTAAAGCTGCTTTGACCAATCTTGTAAAATTTTCAAAGCAAATATAAACTCATTTTTGTTGCACACGCATTGGAGTGAATTTAGGGGGTCCTAGGGTTATGTCTATGTTCAGCTTCAGTAAATACTACTGAGTTTTTCAAAATGGTTGTATCAATTTTACTTCCATTAGCAGTGTATGAAAGTTTTACCTGTTCCACATACATCTTTCCCTCAGTAAAATGTTTAGTTTTCATTTTAGAGGTCTTGCACACCTTTCATTGGCTTTATTCTTTGGCATTTGGTGTTTTTATATGCTGTAATTTTTTATTTCTTTTTCTTGTTGTTTGTGGCAGGAATATAAAAATACAATTAATTTTGTATACTGACATATCTAGAAAACTTGATAACTTCCAATAATTTGTAAATTCTTTTGGACTGTCTATCCAATTATGCTCAGTGTTAAAATTACAGTTCTACTTCTTATTTCTAAAGGAAGACTTTAGCTAGGATCTCCAATACAATGTTGAATATATGTAGTATTAGCAAACATCTCTTCCTTCTTCCCAATCTCAGGGATATGTCAATATCATAACTAATTATGAATATTATTGTAGGTTTTTAGTAGACATCTTGCTTTTAGCGTTCTGCCTCTGATGTTTCTTTTTTCATTAATGTTAGAGCAAATCTGGAAATACCACCACCACACTTCTTTCTGCAAGGCAGAATCAGGACTTCACATGCAATGAAGTAGATTGTTTCAAAGCAGGAAGGTTTCAACTACTTAGTTAGGTTACTTGGGACAGAAATGATTCGCTGTGAAAAGATTCACTTATCACTTCAGTGCCCTATTTGAGACTGGTTTGCTAGGCAGGGCCCACCCTTCTTTACTAGCAACCTTAGAATATAAATATTCATAATTGAGGAATGAGATCTCTTATTATGGCTTTTAAATCATTATAGACTTGTTAAAATATATGAAATTTATCCTTGTGGGAATAGGGCCAACAAAGTTTATTTTACCTTAAGAAAATTGGAAATATTATTTGCATATTCCATCCATTTCCCATGAAAAAAAAATAATTGTGTTGTATTAAGGGGTCTTTCTAAGCCCACAATGGAGAATGTGCCCGATGCTATTCCTAGAATACCACAGCAGCACATATTCATAAAACTACATTCTGCAATCTCTTCCTATTGTAGGAATTGCTGTATCTAGATTATCAGGAAAGGTATAGTTAGGGTAAATGCAGACTTTTTAGCCCAAGCTCATAAAACTAAAATGGAACTGAAAAAATTGTGTTTAAGACTTTAACAGTAGTTTACAAAACTCATGAAGCCTATTATCTCTAAAGGTAGAAAAGAATGAAGATATAAACAATTAAAATGTTTAGATAACTTATGAATGACAAAATCAATAATATGTAATTAAGGGAAACTAGAATATATGTAATACATCTAACTTTTGAAAAATTAAGAAAAGCAGCCATGCCTCCTAATGTCTCCTTGATTCATACAGTAAAAAACAGGTCATTAGGTCTGATTAATAATGGCAATTATTATGTTTGTACCTGGGTATATCTCCCCTTTTTCATGTATATATAGCATTTAAGAGCCAATACTATTCTTGCATTCTCTATTTTTTTCCTTAATTCAGTTTTTCTCAAATGTAAGCCTGTATCAAAATCATGTGAAGAGTTTGTTAAAACACAGAATGCTGAGTGCCAGAGATTCTAATTCAACAAGTCTAGAGTGCGGCCTGAAATTTTGCATTTCTAGCAAGTTCTTACATGATGCTAATGCTTCTGGTCTCTGGACCACTTGAGCATCATGCCTCTGTGAAAATTCTTACAATATTTTTTTCAATACTTACCCTCTTGGTATCTATTTTGTGATCTTTTCACCCCTTTAAAATCTGATTAAAACATTGATGCAAATAGCTGAGCAAAAATGGTTGGTAATTAGGCAAGCCAGAGACCAATAATCATTTTATAACTACATGGATCTCAAACTCCCTTTAGCCCAATAAACTGCAAATAAAAATAGTGAAGCTTAAGGTTATTAAATATTTATTTGAGCATAATGAGAGAGAACAGAATAGGAATTGGGAGCTAAAAGAATCCCATTGAGCCAACCAGAAAGCTGATGTTCTTAACTCCCAGGATAATATAAACATTTCATATTATTTATTTATTCACCCAACTATTCAACAAGTAATTTTCAGTATCTGCAGTTATGTAGATATTATGTTACCTACTGAGAATAAACTAATGAACAAAATAACATACTCCATGCCAAATGGAACTGAGTCTATCTGCAGAAACCAACATTAAACTAATAATTTTACAAATAGTTGTTTTTTCTTAAAGCTGTGTAACCCTTTTTCACTCACCAGGTAAGGTTGTGCAATTTGTGTACTACATAAACATACCTCCCAAGAGGATGAGCCGGAACTAACATTCAGCCCTAGCTCCACTTACCTGGAACAGAACTGCAATCCCTCAAGGAAACAGGCCCTTTGTCTTTGGACAAGGAATTGAAAACTAACCTAGCCTTCAACTGTAGATTTATATCTGTCCACAAGATGTGCATTTTTCTAATTTTTCCTCCTTGAAGGTGTGCCTTTAAAAATCATTTGCTCAGATGAACATCTTTTCCTAGTCTAGCATCAGGTTCTAGTACTGCTGCTACCTATGCAGCCGTCAGTCCTTGTGATTCTCACTGTCCACAATATACAATAGACTAACTATGCTATCAAGTTCAAGTTAAGACTAGGGTGATAGAAATATGTATCTCTATTAAAATATGTTTATTTAGGTATCTTTAATAAAGGTATCTTTATTAAAATATCATAGAGACTAACATCACAAAATACTAACAAAGAAGTAACCAGCTCTGTTCTTCTCAAACCTGGGTTAGAACTACGTCTTACAGCCTACCTTGAATGCTCCTTCTGTGTGGTTCTACATTTCTAGAACCCCACTACATCTTCCAAAGAAGAAATCTTCTTCAAGATAGTCCTCTGTTGGGGCAGTACTAAATACTCAGATAAAGGCACAAAATAGAGACCCTTTCAAATCATTATCATGAAATTCACCTCTAAGATAAAACTTCTGGGTTCACTTGGGCTAAGAAATTAAATGCCAATAGTCTTTCATTCCCTTCCTTTAGGACTTGCTACCAGAACTCCTGAGGCAGCGCCAGGCTTTCATAGGAATGAAATACCATCTGTGAGACAGCGGAATCAAGTACATCACTTGCCAGGTGAAAGTGAAAATCTCTTTTTTGAACAAACAAGTTTTTCGTATCTCTACAATTTTCTGGACTACACAATTTGTCTCAAAAGCTTTATTCTTATTTGGGCTGAAAATATAGGTCCCCCACAGTGAATGAAGACAAATTTCCCTGAAACAATTAAAACCATAGACACTGACTTCATAAGATATAAAGCAGGAATTCCTAAGGCATCTGTGATTTTGAAATGTTCCATATAATTTTGATAGTGTTATTTTTCTACTTTAAGCCTGAATACTTTTATCAGACCTATACAAAAATATGGGGGGACCAACAGAGAACTCAGGGAAACTTAAGAGCCAAAAAGTAGAGTGGTTTTGTAAAAATTCTCCAAATTCTTCATAATACAATTAAATATTATCTATGATCACAAACTACTGATGATCATGGAAACTCCACCAAAGAATTGCCTCAAAGGGGCAATGTTCTCTTAGAAATAGTGAGCAGAAAGGAAGGTCTTATAATCTGTTTTATGCAGAGCCATTGAATATTTGATGCTGTTCAGAGGGACCAAATCAAAATCAAACACAGGTTGTATAGCTTCCTTAAATTAGGCATTCATTACAAAATGGTTGTGACCAGATTTGCAGCTTTAAGAAGAATAAGTTACCAATGTTCTAGACCCCAAATAAAGTCAGTAACCAAGGAATCTAAAAATAATTGTAATCCACAATTTCTCCAACAGGAGTTTCTTTTTTTTATGTAATAGAACACCCCTGTGATAGGCCTTTTTCTGAGGAGAAAACTGACGCTCAGAGTATTTAAATAAGTAGAGCTACAGTTTCAGCTTGGTTATATTTGGTTGTAAAGCCTATGCTTTTTCCTGGTTTTCATTAATAAAAAGAAAAAAAGAAATACAGGAATTGCAAAAAGCTAATCACAGTTTAAATTAAAGGACAGCCATGTAGTGACAAAGTTGCTAAGTTATGAAGAGAATGTTTTAACAAAGAAATTCAAAAGAACCTAAGAAATATACTTTGCATGAAACATTAGAAATATAGTTTACCATTTAAGTTCCAGGAAAAACTGGTTTCAAAAGTAGTTTTTAGTTCATAGAATCAACAAATTATCACATTTTGAATTTATTAAGCCTTGTTTGCTAAAAATTATAATCAATGTTGGTATAGTACTTTAAGGCAAACAAAGTATTTTTCATGTATATTTTCTTATTCAATCCTATAGCAACCCTGTAGGGTTAGTGTTGTTCTCCTTTTACACAGATGGAGAAATTATGACTAAGGAAAAATTTCATAACTTGCTCAAGGTTACCCTGCTAATGTCTGAACCCAAATCTTCAGACTTCAAGGTCTACTGATCCCAAATTATTTGTCCTCCTATTATGTGCTTTAAAAAAAAAAGAGTGTGCTGAAGAACCTAGATCTCTCTGGGAGTTTATAATTCAAGGTAGAGAAGAACAGAAATAAAGTTTCATAATCATTTAACTCTTGTTCATACAACACTAAGAAAAAGTCACTGATTCATTAACACTATCCATATAGAAATATAATACATATTTTAATACCAAGAAAAGTGGAGTCATGACACTAAACATTTTTGCACAAACAATGAATCATGGAACACTTCATCTAAAACTAATGATGTAATGTATGGGGATTAACATAAGAATAAAAAAAATTAAAAAAAAAAGCACTGTGAAAAAAAAAATTCAAATAAAGGTCCTTCTTTGCCTGACTTTATCATAGTCACTTCATAAAATGCAGGGCGGGGGGGGCGGTGGTAATATAGAGGCATGTAGGCCTTTGAGGGCTCTACTGTGGTATGGTGACTCCAAAATTGTGTGTATGTACTATACCTATATATGTAGCAGGTGCTTTTGTTCTATCTTAGTTTCTAGCTTAGGGAAGATAGAGACAAATGAAATTCATTACTATGTTCCAACCAGTCAGTAAATGAATCAATACATAGATAAACTTTACAAGCATTTTAATCTAAACTTTTAATTTAGTATTAGATTTATTTATTTTGCAGAAGACATGTAGGCCAACACACGTGGTATCTGCTATATCATATATAACATACATATTGTGCTGCTTACTGGAAAGGACATAGCTTTGGAGTCAGAGAAATTTGAACTTACCTGCCATTCCTATCATTATAACTTTAGCCAAGTTTCTCAACCTTAACTGTATACTAATTCCAGAATATAGATTCTCAATAATATATAGTAGTGGTTATTATATATATGTGTGCTGCTGAAGCGAGCACTAGTAGTGGTTATTATAAAAATAATAATGAATATCCATAGCCTAAAGAGGCTGAATTTGATCTCCTTGACTATTCTAAATTTCTAGTATTAGTTGTAGCTTAGCCATAACAAAGTAGAAATCCTTCACTGGAAATCAAAAGATCAATCCAGTTGTTTCTAGCCAAGAAACAACTAATCAAAAGCTTTGAATTAGAAACTTCTAGCCTACCTGTTTATGTTATTTCCCATTAAAGTAGTAAGCCACATTCAGACTGATTCAGGGTTTGTTCTGTTCCTAAAATTTTGATTCAAATGTGGCAACAAGGACCTGAGGTGTGGGGGGTTTTTTTTTACATTTTTATTTTTTTTAAGTTTTTATTTAAATTCCAGTTAGTTAACATACAGTATAATATTAGTTTCAGGTGTACAATATAGTGATTCAACACTTCCATGCAACACCTCATGCTCATCACAAGTGCATTTCTTAATCCCCATCACCTGTATAACCCGTTCCCCAACCCAACTCCCTTCTGATAACCATCAGTTTGTTCTCTATTATTCTGAGAGCTGTTTGAAGCCAATACAACATCCCTCAGATGAACCAGGCTGCACGTTCCATTGACTTTGCCTTGAATTAGGAGTTAGGAGAAAAGCAAGTGAATATACAAGTGATTGATGTATCTGATGCGCTGAAGATACATGAAATCCCCTAGGCAAAATACTGTTGTAATGCCTGAAGTTCTGTTCATATTTAGGGCTGAGCATATGACCTCATTCTGTCATAAGCTATGCTAAGCCACCAGACTACCCTACCTCATTACTGTAACCGAGCCTGAATTTGGAGGCAGAAAATCTAGAATAGAGATAAATAGTCTTGCAAAGGTTTATAATCTGGTGCTATCATAGGGCTTGGCCATCACCTGACCTTTAGGCCTGAATTTATTATTAGTATGTATTAGTTACATACTAATTAATATTAGTATGTATTTTGCCATCAGCCAATCATTTCATTCATTTGCATCATCTTTGATCTCTTATACCATCCAACCTAATATTTTCTAGGTAAGTTAGAAGGTGATAGATGTGATTAGGTAAGTGATTAACACTATCTATGAGGATGCTTTCCTGTGAATTTTTCTAACTCAGTTTTATTGAGATATAATTTACATAGGATAAAATTCACCTTTTTAGCATACAGTTATAAATTTTATGGGGTTTTTTTTTTCAAAAATATACGCCATGACATGTTAAAGTAACAAGAATTTCCTGACAATTTGCCCAGAATCTAACAAAACTAAGATCATAAGAAATCAAACTGTTTTAAGTCTAACACTTTGTGTAGCAGTATTCCCTGCCCTGCAGCTGGATTACCTATGGCATTATTTGCTGTATTGTTGTCTCTGAGCCAAGATAGGTAGTTTTTCAAGGTGTGAAGGATGAAAGATACTGTTCTTGAGAATGCACAGGATTTAAAGAGATTTGTATGGAAAATAAGCCCATGATGAATTAAGTGTATGACACCACTATTGAAAAGACAGTGGACTCTTAGGAAGTACTACTGTGCAGAGCAAACAAATGATAGTACTATATAAAATTGGAGACTATCTCAAGTATTCAGTGTTTAATCAAAGGCACCAAATTTTAAATAAGACATGTTGCCCAGGTAAGTCATTTTTGATATAGAATACCACAGAGTGACAATATTTTCTTGCCAACTAATAATGAAAATAGCTAACATTAAATGCTTATTAGATAAACACACAATGCTAAATGCATTACATACCTTTCCTTAATTAATGTTGATGAGGTCCCTATGAAGTAGGGACTATTATTATTCCCATGTCATAGAGAAAGGGACACATACTCTTCCTGAGATTAAGTAACTACTAGCCCACTATCACTCAGATAGCAAATGGTTGAGTCATGGTATGAATCCAGCTCACTTATGTTCTGGATCACTGGGCTTCACTTCATCAAATACCAGGAAGCCTGCCTTCTTAGAGAAGAGCAAAAGTCTTTGTAGAAATTTACAGAGGAGGAAAAAAGGCATCTAGCCTCTTCTAACAGGGCTTTTACTGTCCTTATAACTACCACATTCCATTCAAAATTAGGAAATGTAAGATCAATGATATAATGAAAATTTTTTTTTTTACTTAAAGGAACCAAAAAAGTACCTGTCAACTGAAAAATAAATATAATAATCAATTTTAAAAGCTCATCAAAATGTCATCTATATCTGTAACTGTATCTACATCTAATTTAACAACTGTGGACAATATGGTCTCTCGTGTGAAAAATCTGAGATTCATCTCAGGAAATACTTCTTGTGGAAGGGTCCTGTGTAAAAGTCCCATAGGTTGATTAATATTCATAAAATATTCATAAAACCATAAAATGTTATTTCTCAAAATGTGATCTGCCAACTCTTTGTATCAGTATCACCTTCTTAAAAATTCCTGCTGATCTATTGAGAGTATCTGGAGGTGGCCCCCAAGTCTCTGCAGAGGCTTTAAGAACTGGCATGTGAGAGCAAGAATCATTTACTCTTTATTGCTCCAGAGGTTAGAACTGGGAAAATTATAAATGGTAAAAGAAAGTAGTTTGAGCTCATATAGAAGGAAATTTTAGAGCAATATAGCAACCCAAAATTGGATTTTTTTATAGGTTTAAAGGTTTCTATCAGAACTATTTAAACAGATAGGATATCAAGAATGTTGTAGGAAAAATAGTTTCATTGAATAGGTTATTGGAGTAAATGACCTTTAAGATTCCTTTGAGCCAAGATTCTCTTTTTTGTGCAATGTGCTGAGCCACTGAGTAGTGAGAAGTTTCTATTAACCATTTTCTCCCCTTCAGCTAACAATATGTAATGACAGCGGCGCATATGCTTTAGCTTAGAGAACAGTAAAAATGAAGAAATTCAGAGAGCCACATTCCCAGGGGCACATTGTAAAGGTTAATACATATTGTTTCCATTCTGTACATTTCCAAGACGAATTGCGTCTTACTACCTCTTGCCTTACTCATCTTCCAACCCAAATTCCTCAAATGTTCATGTGTAACATATTTCTCTAACACTTAAACATACTTTCTCTGTCTGCTTTGCCCTCTTCAGAATAACTCCTCAACCCTATCTTTTGATTTTACTGGTTTTTTCAACATTTATTTAGCAAACACTCATTGTACACCTACTCTATGTCAGTACTTTATTAGGTATTGGGAATACAACCCCCACTTTTGGAGAACTCAGTTTCAGGATGTTAATGAGGAGTAAAAAAAAAAAAATCAGGTGTAATGAAATGTGTTAAGTGTAATAAAGGAAATGTGCACAAGGGGCTATGAAGGTTAAGATAATGGCACCAGGTGAAGCCTTAACTCTGAAACTACATTTAGAAAGGAGGCAATTTTTGAGGAGTCTCGAAGAACAAGTAAGAATTTACTAGTTATCTGGACACAAGGAGCACCACCCCCCCACCCACCCAAAAAAGAGTGTACTAGCTGGGTAAATGAGGAGAATCATTCTGTGCATGAATATATTAAAGTTCCCTAATTAATCCCACTATCAAATCATTCCCTTTCCCTCCCTCAGTTATACTATTGAAGATGGGGTTTGTGAGGGGACCCCAGTTTTCCGGCTTTCTACAGAAAACCAAAAAGAGGTAACAAAATGGAGGAGGGGATCCAAAAAACTAGAGCAGATTTAGGAGCCAGAGTAAGTTAGATACTAGACTATAGGATGTGAATTTTCCATCAAAAAGAATAGTGAGAAGTGGGAGGGCATGTGACATTGTGGTCTTTGTCCTGCTTATGTATCTGGGCTTACTGACCAATAGGCAGGAATTGTTTGCCCTCTTTTTGAAAGCATCTTTGTAATCCATTTAAAAATAATACTATATATATATATATGTTGAAATACCATATGTTTTTAAAGATTTATTTATCTGAGAAAGAGAGAGAATGAAAGACCAGGGGGAGGGGCAGAGGGAGGAGAGAAAATCCACAAGCAGACTCCTCGCTGAGGAGGGAGCCCATTCGGGGGCTCGATCCCAGGACCTGAGATCATAAACTGAGCCAAAACCAAGAGTCTGCCACTTAACTGAGTGAGCCACCCAGGCGCCCCAAAATACCATATTTAAAAACAAAATAGAAACAAGATAAATTATGATACAAATCCTTCCATTAGTTATTTAAAAAATTAAAGATTATTCTAAATACTGAATATACCCCACTCCTTCAGTTCATCTGAATTGTGAATTTACAAAATATATTTGCAACCTCTTATGAAGCATATTATGTATATTTAGTTTGCCATATTTTGATATAAATAACTTTCTCCTTGTGCTAATTCTAAACCCAAATTACTAAAATTTGATTTCTTGGTTGTGCCTTAATCTTAATAGAATTATTTTTAATGTCTTTATAGCAACATTTGCCTCTGCTATTATTTTTATTAGAATGATAATACTTAGGTTTCCTTTTACAAGTAGTTTAGCATGGAATATAGTAGTCAGCAAAACACAGTCCATAGGCCAAATCCAGCTTGCCCACCTATCTTGGTATGACTTGTGAAATAAGAATGGGTTTTTAATTTTTAAATGGTTGGGGGGGGAATCAAGAGATACTATTTCATGACACATAAAAAATATATTTAAGTTTATATTTAGGCCTTCTAAAACCTGTTATAAAATGTATTCCAATCATATTCCAGTAGAAACGTTAAAGATAGTAACAAGAATGTTATTTGACAGATTAAGCTACAAGATTAAGCCATGAATTGATGAAGGGATTTTTTTTCAAAGTTATATTATTAGGTAGCAAAATTCAGAAATTTGTGAGCCAGGTTTTCTGATTTTAAATTGAATATTCTTTCTACTCTGTCATCTGCATCTTTATTTTACAATAACTTTCCTATTTGTAAAGAAAAATCACTCATTAGAAGGTATAAGTTAATTGATTATATCAATTAGTCTTAAAGTATTGACAGAAAAGATGTCTAACATGATTTCCCCTTATGCATTTCTACGATAACATGCATTTCAGTTAAATATTTTGAGATACCCAATGTGAAATCTTTATTAACAGATAAATAATGAGGAAAGATTATAAATAAATTATAGGTGTTTTCTTGGTCTATTCAAACATTTTCTGATAGCTTGATTTATAATATAATTAAATTCATTTTCAAATATCTTTTATTTTCAAGATCTTATCTACTGAATTTAACATTGTACTATTCAATATGAAGTCATTTCATCTGCCATTGGCATGGTTTCCTTGACTATATCATATACACCTATAATAGAATTTTCTTTTTATTTCAAGAAAATGTTGAGAGTTTTATCATCAGTTTTTACACTTATCAGTTATTTATGAAATGAGCTCATGCATTTGTTGCAATATTTCTTTACCTATTAGGTTGATCTGAAATGGATTTTTGGTTCTTCGCAAATTAAAAAAATCCCTTCTCATATCACATGTGAAAAAAACTATGAAAAGATATACTTTAATTATTTACTGTAAGAACAATTGCTTTCCTCATGTTTCTGTTTGCATATTAAATATTTACTACTGAATGACAACAAACTAACATCAGATAGTATTTCTGCTTCTATACATGCTCACTAAATATAATGCTCATCAGGATTTAATAATTATACTGTAAAACAACTGTTCCCCCACACTTCTCTTTAATTTTATATAATTAACAACTGCCTTTTTCCTTTTTCTGTTGTTTCAGTTAAAGGATCAAGAAAGTTAAGTCTGCCAACAGATCTTAAGGCTGATCTTGGTACGGTACGCCAACAATTTTAAGTTTTCTTATATTCATTTGGCTGAACATTTTTACCAACCAGTCCATGAATAACAAGTTTCCTAGATGGCAATGTTTGATGGCTTTCCAAAAAGGCTTTCTTAAAAATCACCATACAGTTCTGTTGGCAGCATTCAACATTTCATTTGTTAACAATCATTTTACAAAATTATGTTTGATAAATCATTACACACCAAAATATATAAGGTTTCATTTATTTTTAATCATGCATATGGACCCTACCCTTTGTGACTGTAATCGTGTAAATGAGCATCATTTTTTTCCCAGAATTATTTTCCCTATTCTGTATATTAATATTATTTAGAATTAATGCTATATAACAACAACAACAACAAAAAATGCCTGATACATAAAAGAAAGGAGCCCTAGCTTTTTTTTAATTTTAGAAAAGTTACAGAAAATTTGATTCACTTTTAGTTTATTGTGGGGGTCACAGGCTTATTCATAATTCAAACTCTGAAATAGATAATGCTTTATTACATAGATCTTCATAAATTTTTCCTTCAGAGCTTTTATCTACTTGTTCCAGCATAGGTTTTTTTTTTTTTAATTTAATTACCTTTGCTTTCATCTCCTTTATTCTAACTTAAAGCCATAGCATTAAATCCTGCTAATGTCATGGTTAAAACAACAAAAATACAGTAATTAGTCTTTGCATTATATTTTAGAGTTTACAAAGCTGCTTCTCATATACTATTTTACCTGACTTTCTTAGCAGCTCCTTGAAGTTGCTCTTGCTATTCCCAATCTTTTTTTTTTCTCTTCAGAGAAGAAACAGATCATGTTAATAAATGGTAAAGATTTGAAGGGAGATCATAGAACATGTTACCCAAAGTTTATAGAGCATATTCACATACCTCACCTCATTGTATCTAAATTAAATAACTGTTAAACAAATAATTTATTACATTTAATATCTAATTACATATAATCTTATATGAATTTGATTAATTCATGTTTTATAAATATAAAGCACTACCATACTAACATATTAGTATTATTAATTCAACATTAAAGAAATTGCTATAAATTAGTATTACCATTATAATTGATAATGGACATAAAAGAAGAATCAACATTATAGTTCTATTTATTGACCTCCTACAATGTGTCAGATACTATGCTAAATGATTTGGACATATTGCCCAAGACAAGGTAGTTGATATTATTCCCACTTTACAAATGAAGAAAGAAGATTCCGAGCCCACTTCTAGATTTATTAGAAATAGCAAAGAAAGCTATTAGTTATAATTCCAATCTGGAGATCAGTTAGCATAGTTGTTATTAATAAACATTAACAAACAATTTCTACAAATGTTAGTCTCTCAAAGTCTCCAGTTAGTCTCTCAAAGTCTCCCTCCCAATAGCTTCATTCTATTTTCATGCATATTTTGAGCAAAGATGAATTATGAAAACTCAGATATATATAAAATTGTCAAGTGCTTGCCACTTTACTAACGGATTTTTGCACTTAAAAGGATTCACAATAAAATTTCATTAAATCTCTACTTCTAAGTATGTTAATGTAATTTCATTTAAAAAAATGAAATTTCCAGAAAAAAATCATAAAGCTTCTGAACAAGGATAAGTATCTATATAAATGTAAATTCTGGCATATAAAATCTTGGTGTAAAATATACCTGGGTTGCTTGTAACATGCTTTAGGAAGATTATTTTCCAGTAGTATATAATTAATTAGTGAAGGAGGAAGATTTGAAGCTATTGCAGAAGGCCAAATGAGGGCCTGAAGTAAAATAACAACAAAGAAAATGAAGAGAAAAGCAGTCCCCATGGGAGAATTTACAACTGATGGGATTACAGTCGATGTAACAGGGTTGGTAATGCATAGGAAAAAGGAGTCAAGAATGACTACAAAGTGTTAAGAATAGTTCTCATGGAGAATGCCTGGTTTGAGAGGAAAGGAGAATGAGTTTGAGTTGCTACAGGGACATCCATGTTAACCACTCAGTAAGCAATTAGAAATTATTGATAACATTCATTTATATCAAGGTATTATTAGTGACTATGTACATGAACTATTCACTGAAGACAAAGGAAAAAAATGACAAGGTGTTGGAGAGCTTTAGATACTAATGCAACTTCTTTGTTATAATAATCCTTACCTAAAGAACAATATAACAATAACAGTAAAATAATAGTAATAGCAGCAAAAACCTCATACAGTGGATACTAATGCAGTTAGAACGCTTACATAGTTAGTATTTTATGAGGTAATTGCCAGATTCATGGGAAATTGCTTTATACCTAACATTTTTACATTTAGTGGAAAACTATCTTGTTTCTCATTTTT
Source organism: Leptonychotes weddellii (assembly GCF_054177405.1). Lineage (NCBI taxonomy): Eukaryota > Metazoa > Chordata > Mammalia > Carnivora > Phocidae > Leptonychotes > Leptonychotes weddellii. The sequence goes on along the minus strand of NC_138369.1, from coordinate 133,174,654 downwards.
AACAAAAAAATAGACTTTTCTTTTTCCTAACAATATTTTGAATTAAAAACCTAAAAATGAATTTTATAGAATTCAAGCCTTGAGTGTACATAATCCAGGGGCTGGCATATAACATTATGAATATATTGTTATAGATGCAACATAGAGTACTATAAATGAAACACAGGCCCCCATAAGCCCTTAAAACATATCTATTACAAGATGAATTCCAGCCAATGAAAAAATGCATGGAGAGGCCATGGTCAAAGAACTGTAGTGATTATTTAACTTAATTAAGTCAAAGAACAGTGGCAAATATGATTACAAAATAGAATAAACTTAAAATCTGTAACAATATAGAAACAATAGTGAAATTTTAAAATTGAGAGATGGAACATAGAGAGGAGGATAGAGTTGCCAAAAAGAGAATTCTATAACTAAATTTGGTGATTAATTGGTGGTAAAGTGAGAACAAAAACAAGCAGAGGAAGAATTGCACTAAATTCACTTTTTATAGGGGAAATAAATGATTATGCATAGGTAACAATTTAAAAAGAAAAATACATATTTGAAATAACCACTAGAAAAAGGGTAAAATACCCCAAAACTTAGGCAAAGGATAATACATATAAAAAAAAAAAATCAGGAAGATACAACCCACTAAAGTGGGAGAGTAGAACAGAGCCCTGTTCATGTTGACTGACCACAGTCTTCAAATTCTCCACTTTGAGACTCTCAGGACTGCCCAGATTCTAGCTTTCTACCTTTTGAAAAGACCAAGAAGATTGTCACCGCTACAACTTTTTACTAGAGTCAATCACTTGTCATGCCTGGAATACTCAGATTGCCTTTAGCCATAATAACCAGAGTTCACATTTGTAAGAAGAATGAGAGCCAGTGGGTGAAATCTCATGAACTCCAGGAGCACAATGGACACAGCTCAGGTATTTATTGGTCTTTCAAGAGTGATCACATTGTTTTTTGGCAGAGCCAGAAAGATGGTGTCTGGAAGCTAACCCTGATCTTCAGAATTAATTATGTGGCCCTTTTTGTGAAGTGGTCCCCTCTAGAGAACAAATTTGCTGTGAATAGTGAAGCACAATTCATTTCTGCTTATTACTTGAGCATGAAAATGGCAAGTGGGTAAGCAAACACATTAAAAGTTCCTTGGTTTGGATTGGCATCCCAACAATGTTTTCCTGGCAGTAGGATTATGTGACTTCAAATGCAGAGTGCTTCTGTATACATTAAAGAAGTGAATGAAAACCAACCAGTATGCTGTAGGGCAGCAAGACGCATTTTGGTTAGCTGGTATCAGTTCAGTGGTACCGGAAGCTGGGTCTCAGCTTCACCTTCTCTGCCAGTGGGAGCTCTGTAGCCTAGGTCAGCCATGACAGCAATGTGCCTATTGCTGATGCCTCAGATGGTGTTCAGGTTTCATCTGAAAACAGTTGCTGCCACTCCTGAATGCTGAATGAATTATCTGTCTCAGATAACACAGCATTGTGTAGCTTCCAGCCATGATTGCTACCCAGTGTTCTTTAACTAAGATGACCATGGCTCCTTGACTCTAGTCTCCAAACTAGACATTCCAAAACACAGCATCCAGCACTACAGGTTAGCTATGGAACACTTCCAGAACATGACAAGAGAGTCACACTGAGTACTACATCACAGCCTCAGATATGCTGTACCAGAATAGATAGCATTACTCAAGTGGACAAGCAAGATGACTGGAAATTCTGCCCCACAGGAATTAATGGAGCCATGACAACTTGAGATTTCAAAATCTTAGAATCTTCTATCCAAGCCCTTCAAATAATCTGAAGCTGAGTGAATCTCTTTGACCTAGTATGACAGACAGCAACTGACTTCAGGTCTGTCATTTGCATGATGGTGAGGAAAACCAACAACAAGGAAACAATGAAAACATGTATCATGCAAATATCATTTGTATGTTTTGTTTATATATCAATGGCAAAAGTGTTGAATGTTTTAAACATTCATCTTTTAAAATTTTTATTTATTTTTTTGCTGTTTTATTCCATTCTTGACCAAAGCTGCTTTTAAGCAGTTCATTATGTAAAACTGTTGCATTAACTCAAGAGGGGGAAAGAGGTGGTATGTAAATTGTCTCCTAGAAAATTAAGTAAAAACAATCAATATGTTCTTTAAAATAGAACTAGGATGAACTGTCTCTCATGTCAATAGATGTAGTAAAATAATTTGGGTTTTATTATAAGAAAAAGTCTTTTCAGCATGTGTCACATAACGAAATCCAACAAGAGAAATATCTAAAGCAAGGTGATTCAAAGGTTAGTACTAGGGTACTAATATTCAAGTTGAGTTCAAGACAAAATACATTAAATTTTATAGAAGAGTGCTTATATTTGTAGTGATGAAATGTACATCCACAATGGTGTTATACACAACTAATGAACCATTAAACCCTACATCAAAAACTAATAATGGACTATATGCTGGCTAATTGAACATAATAATAATAAAAAAAGAATGAAAATAAATGACAAAATTCATGAAATAGAAGTGCAAACAGAAAAAAATAATAAATCAAGTAATGTGGATTAATCAAAAACTATAACAGAATAAGAAGAAATAGAAATGCAGTAATAATGAGAGATTTTAACGTAATATAATGACAACTCAACAAAAAAGAAAGAACACTGAGGAAAAAAGAAACATAGTTTACGTGGAATATTTATTTAATATATCTTGAACTTTGTACCTTGAAAGTGTTATTTTCAAGTGCTAATTGAAAAATTTACAAAATTTAAACCTATATTAAAGCCACAAGAAAACCTCAATACTTAGAAGATTTCAAATCGTATTCTTTAATCACAAATTAGTGACTTAAGAAAAACAAAAAATAGAAAACAAAAACAACCCCTAAAACCTGGAGGATTTTAAAACCTCACATATGTGAGGACCTGGTTTCTACCTAGATTTTTGTGTATGATTTTTGTTTCATATCTCTAGTAATATCATGAAGCAAGATTTTTGTTTCATATCTCTAGTAATATCATGAATCAAGAACTCTGAAAATTATAGACGAAGGATCTAGAAGCTAGTGGAGAACAACTACAAAACTCCTACAGTAGAAAACAAAGGGAAGGTAGAGAAAAATTTCTGGGATGCTACAAAAGGCAACAAAAAATTTACCATAACAATTCATTCCAGTTGAAATTAATTTTATTAAAAGAATTACAAAGACTTTTCATTCTCTTACATCATACACAAAGATAAATTCAAAATGGATGAAAGACCTCAATGTGAGACAGGAATCCATTAGAATGCTAGAGGAGAACATGGGCAGTAACCTCTTCGACATTGGCCACAGCAACTTCTTTCAAGACACATCTCCAAAAGCAAGGGAAACAAAAACAAAAATGAACTTTTGGGACTTCATCAAGATAAAAAGTTTCTGCACAGCAAAGGAAACAGTCAACAAAACTAAGAGACTACCCATGGATTGGGAGAAGATATTTGCAAATGACATTACAGATAAACGGCTGGTATCCAAGATCTATAAAGAACTTACCAAACTCAACACTTGAAAAACAAATAATCCAGGGTTGGCTGGGTGGCTCAGTTGTTAAGCATCTGCCTTTGGCTCAGGTCATGATCCCAGGGTCCTGGGATCAAGCCCCGCATCGGGCTCCCTGTTCGGAGGGAAGCCTGCTTTTCCCTCTCCCACTCCCCCTGCTTGTTTTCCTGCTCTTGCTATCTCTCTCTCTGTCAAATAAATAAATAAAATCTTTTAAAAAAAAGAAAGAAAGAAAGAAAGAAAGGAAAACAAATAATCCAGTCAAAAAATGGGTAGAAGACATGAACAGACACTTCTCCAAAGAAGACATACAAATGGCTAACAGACACATGAAAAAATGTTCAACATCACTAGCTATCAGGGAAATACAAATCAAAACCACATTGAGATACCACCTTACACCAGTTAAAATGACAAAAATTAACAAAACAGGAAACAACAAATGTTGGTGAGGATGTGGAGAAAGGAGAACCCTCTTACACTGTTGGTGGGAATGCAAGCTGCTACAGCCACTCTGGAAAACAGTATGGAGGTTCCTCAAGATGTTAAAAATAGAGCTACCCTAGGACCCAGCAATTGCACTAATAGGTATTTACCCCAAAGATACAGATGTAGTGAAAAGAAGGGGCACCTTCACCCCAATGTTCATAGCAGCAATGTCCACAATAGCCAAACTGTGTAAGGAGCCAAGATGCCCTTCAACAGATGAATGGATGAAGAAGATGTGGTACATATATACAATAGAATATTACTCAGCTATCAGAAAGGATGAATACCCACCATTTCCATCGACATGGATGGAACTGGAGGAGATTATGCTAAGTGAAATAAGTCAAGCAGAGAAAGACAATTATATGGTTTCACTCATATGTGCAACATAAGGAATAGCACGGAGGACCATAGGGGAAGGGAGGGAAAACTGAAGGGGGAGAAATCAGAGAGGGAGATGATCCATAAGAGACTATGGACTCCAGGAAACAGACTGAAGGTTTCAGAGGAGAGGTGGGTGGGAGGATGGGGTAGCTGAGTGATGGATATTGAGGAAGGCATGTGTTGAGATGAGCACTGGGTGTTACACACAACTAATGAATCACTGAACATCAAAAACTAATGATGTACTATACATTGGCTAACTGAACATAATAAAAAAAGACTTTTATTTTAAAATAAGACTTTTTAGGATGCTTAAAGAGTGATAAAAAATAACTAATTTTTTAAAAGATTAATAAATCATGAAGCTAAAGCAAGCACAAATGAAAAACCAATTAAGAATCTTGGATAACAATGGGAGCACCCAGGTGGCTCAGTTGAGCATCCAACTCTTGATTTGGGCTCAGGTCATGCTCTCAAGGTCCTGGGATTGAGCCCCACATAGAACTCTCTGCTCAGCGGGGAGTCTGCTTGAGATTCTTTCTCTCCCTCTACTTCTGCCCCTCCCCTCCATGCTCTCTCTCTCAAATAAATCAGTCTTTAAAAAAAAAAAAAAAGAATCTTGGATAACAGTGAACAAATAGAGACCATCAGTAAAGAAATAGAAATTATAAAAAGGAACCAAGTAGAAATTCTGGAGCTAAAATTACAATAGCTAAAATGAAAAATTCACCAGAAAGGTTCAACACCAGATTTGAATAGGCAGAGGAAACTGGCCAATCTGAAGATAGTACAATTGAAATGATTGACACAGAAGGGCAAAAAGAAAGCAAAGGAAAATGAATAGAGATTAAGGGACTTGTGAAATATCATCAAGCATACCAACATATTATGGGAATACTTGAGAAAAGAAGAGAAAAAGAAGAAACAATATCTGAAGAAATAATAGTTGGAAACTTCTCTAACTTGAGGAAAGACATGAGCTACACATCCAAGAAATTCTTCAAACTCCAAATATAATAAACTCAAAGAGATACTCATTTGGATGCATTATAATCAAACTTTGCAAAAAGAGGATCTTAAAAGCAGCAAGAGCGAAGTGACTCATCATGAATAAGAAATCCTCAGTAAGTTAGATAGCCAAATCCACATTAGAAGCCAAAGAGGCCAGAAGGCAGTGGGATAACATATTTAGTGCTGGCGGGAAAGTATCAACAAAGAATTCCTATATCTGGCAAAATTTTCCTTCAGAAATTAAAGAGAAATTAAGACATTGCCAGACGGACAAAGAGAGTTCATCACGAGTAGACCGTCCCTATGAGAAATACTAAAGGGAGTCCTACAGGCTGAAATGAAAAGACATTTGACAGTAACTTGAAGACATACAAAGAAATAAAGAACAATGGTAAAAGTAACTACATAGGTAGATATAAAAGCCAATATTATTATATTTTTGGGTTTCAACTCCTTTTTCTTATTTCCTACATGATTTAAGAGTCAAAGGTATAAATCTTTAATGGACATGTAATGAATAAAGATATGAAGACAACAATATAAGAGAAGGTGATGGACATTTATAGCAACAGAGTTTTGTATGCTATTGAAGCTAAGTTGGTACAATTCAAAAGTCATTGTTTTGAATTTGTAATCACCAGCATAACCATTAATAACTAAAAAACAGAAAAGGAAATATGAAGGGAATAAAAAGATACACTGGGAAAAAATTAAACATAAAAGAAGGCAATCTTGGAGCAATTCATGAACAACAAAAAGTATACTTCTGGAAAACAAATAGAAAAACAGCAGAAATGCTTCCTTATCAGTAATCACTTCAGATATAAATGGATTAAACTCACCAATTAAAAGACAGATTGGCAGAATAGATTTAAAAATATATACTCTAACTGTTATCTACAAGAGAGTCATTTTAGATCAAAAAACACAAATAGGCTGAAATTAAAAGGATGGAAAAAGACTCCACGCAAGTAATAACCAAATGAGAGTTTGTATGGCAATATTAAGACCAGACAAAGTAGACCTTAAGTAAAAAACTGTTGCAAGAAACAAAGAAGGATAAAAGAGTCAATTTGGTGAGAAGATATAACAATTGCAAACAAATGTGCACCAAACAGCAGAGCCCCAAATATATGAAGCAAACATTGACAGAATTGAAGAATTAGACAGTTCTATAACAATAGTTGAAGAATTCAATAACCTGCTTTCAATGGTGGATAGAAAATCTAGACAGATCAAACATGAAATAGAGGACTTGAATAATGCTATAAGCCAACTAGCTTTAACAGACAGAGTACTCCACATAACAACAGAATATATACTCTTCTCAAGTACACATGGAACATTCTTTTTTTTTTTTTTTAAGATTTTATTTATTTAATTATGAGAGACAGAGAGAGAGACGCAGAGGCAGAGGGAGAAGCAGGCTCCCTGCAAAATAGGAAGCCTGATGTGGGACTTGATCCCAGGACTCTGGGATCATGACCTGAGCCAAAGGCAGATGCTTAACTGACTGAGCCACCCAGGTGCCCCGCATGGAACATTCTTAGAGGATAGAACATATTTTAGGCCACAAAACAAACCTCAATAAATTTTTTTCCCTAGGCAAAGAATGTTATTAACCTTGTTTCAAACTTTATTCCCAGGCTTCTTCAACTTAATTAGCTGTAAAGAATGAATTGTGTATGAGCAAAAACTGAAAGGAGCTGCAGTGTCCAAGGGGCTTGGGCTTAAAAATATTAGAGATCTAGATTTTATCAGATCCATGAACAAAATTTTAAAAAGCATTCATAATATGAAATAGCAGCTCCCAGTAACTTCTTCAAGTTTTATCTTCTTCAGAAGTTGATTCAATTCAGTTTGCCTTATTCTTGGAAGCTTCATCAAAATTCTCCACAAGATCTGGAACTTCATCATCATCCTCCTCTCCAGTAGCAAGTGGTACTTTTCCATCCACAGGATTGTTTGGGCAGAGCTTTAGCCAGTCTTCTTAAACTAGTCAGACTGTCTGCACCAAGTTGGTTTAAGATACTGGGTAGCATAGCTGTCAGCTGCTTTATCTCAGCATGGCCTGTAATGGTGAAAGTGTTCACTACCAGCGATGCCTGAATTTTGGGGTTAAGTAGATCACTGTTCCTTGGTTTGTGAACATATTCACTTCTTCAATACCAGAGATATTGTTTATCCCTAACTTCTTTAAGGAGAACTGAAGTTTTTTTTATCATCTGCTGTAGCCATTCTATGAACCACCTTCTTTCAGTGAGCAGTTCCTTTCCCACCAGTGTGCACTTGTGCTTGCAGTTTGGCTAGTTTCTCTTGGTTCATGATAGTTTCTTTCATCTAAGGCTCCTGTCCTCAGGTTTGCCACAAGGTAGAGGAAGAGACGGTGTCACCTCCAAGCCTCAATAAATTTAAAAAGATTAAAATCATGCAAAGTTTTTTCTCTAACCCCCATGGGATGAAACTAGAAATCAGTAAAAACTGAAATTCACAAAATTTGGAAATTAAACTGCACACTTGTAAACAACCAAAAGGTCAAAGAGGAAACCACAAGTGAAATGTGAAATACTCTGAGACACATTAAATAAAAGCAAAATTTATAGTTTACACCAAAGACATAGCTCAGAGGGAAATTTATAGCTGTAAATGCCTATGTTGAAAAGAAGTAAGATCCCAAATCAATAACCCAACTCTATACCTCAACAAACTAGAAAAGACCAAATTAAACCCAAAGCTCACAGAAGTAAGGAAATAATAAAGATTAAAGATAAACAAAATAGAGAACAGAAAAACAATAATCAACAAAACCAAACCTTGGTTCTTTGAAAAGATCAACAAATCAACAAACCTTTACCTAAACTAAGAAAAAAGGAGAGAAGATGCAAACAATTAAAATCAAAATGAAAGTGGGGACATTACTATCAAACTTAGAGAAAGGAGGATAATACTTTGAACAACTGTATGCCAACATTAGATAACCTAAATGAAATAGGCAAATTCCTATAAACATGTGAATTTCCAAAACTGACTCAAGAAGAAAATCTCAACATAGCTAAAATAAGTAATGACATTGAGTCAGTACCCAAAAACTTCCTGAAAAAGGAAGGTCGAAGTTGAGATGGCTGGTGAATTGTACCAAATATTTAAATAATTGATGCCAGTCCTTCTCAAACTCTTCCAAAAAATAGAAGAGGGGGGAACATTTCCTAATTCATTCTATGACACCAACATCACCCTAATTTCAAAGCTAGACAACACCACAATGGATTAGAGACCAACATCCCTTATGAATATGCATGCAAAAATTCAACACAATATTAGCAAACAGAATCCAACAGTATATTAAAAGGATTATGTACCATGACCAAGTGGGATTTATCCCAGAAATGTAAGGGTAGTTCAACAAAAGAAAAGATGTAAAAACAACATTAATAGAATAAAAGAAAAAAAACATGATACAGATACACCTCAATTGATACTGAAGAAGCATTTAATAAAATACTGAAGCAGCATTTAATAAAATTTAATAAAAATACTCAGAAAACTAGGAATGGAATGGAACTTCCTTAAACAATGACAAAGGGCATTCCTGAAAAACCCACAGACAAGATCCTACTCAATGATGAAAGATAAAAACTTTCCTCCTTAAGATCCAGAACAAGATAAGGATGCCTGTTTTTAGTACTTCTATTCTATATTGTACTGGAAGTTCTACCCAGAGAAATTAAGCAAGAAATAAAAGGCATTCAAAATGGAAAAAAGATGAAACTAACCCTACTGACAGACGGTATTATCCTGTATGTATAAAATCCCAAAGAAACCACAAAAGAACAACTAGAATAAATGAAGTCAGCAAAGTTGCAGGTTATAACATAAACAGGCAAAATCAGTTGTGTTTCTATACACCAACAATGAAAATTTTTAAAAAGAATTTAAAAATTCTTACAAGTCTCTAAAAGAATAAAATATCTAGAAATAAATTTAACCAAGGAGTTATAACATTTGTACACTGAAAACTATAAAACATTGTTAAAAGCAATTAAAGAATCCCAAATAAATGAAAAGATATCACTTGTTCATGGACTGAAAGGCTTAATATTGTTTAAATATTAGTACCATCCAAAACAATATAATAGATTCAGTGCAGACCCTACCAAAATACCAGTAACCTTTTTGCAAAATGGAAAAGATTATGCTGAAATTCATGTGGAAATGCTGAAGAATAGCTGAAACAGTATTGAAAAAGAAGAAAGTTGGAAGAATCACACTTCCCAATATCAAAACTTCCCCCATATCTATAGTAATCAAAACAGTGTTACCAGAATAGGGATAGACATATATACCAATGGAATAAAATTGAAAGTTCAGAAATAAAACCATACATCTATGATCAGTTGATTTTCAACAAGTTGCCAGGACAATTCTATGGTGTAAAAAGTAGTCTCTTCAACCCATGGTACTAAGACAACTAGAAATTGACATGTGAAAGAATGAAGGTGGACCATTACCTCACATTACATACAAAAATGGATCAATGACTTAACTTTAAGAGCTAAACTATAAAACTCTTAGAAGAGAGCATAGGGGAAATCTTAATGACCTTGACTTTGGCAATGGTTTCTTATGACACCAAAATATAAGCAACGAGAGAAAAAGATTGGTAAATTGGCCTTCATCAAAATTTAAAACTTTGGCACTTCAAAGGATATTATTAAGAAAGTGAAAAGACAGACTACAGAGAAATATCTGCAAATCATCTCAGGGTCTACTACCCAGGATATACAGAGAACTCCTAAAGTTCCACAACAAAATTCAAAAATGGGCAAAAGACTTAGACATTTCTCCAACGAAGATATAAAGATGGACAATAAGCACATGAAAAGATGCTCAACATCCCTAATCATTAGGGAAATGCAAATCAAAACCACACTGAGATACCGCCTCATACCCAATAGGTGATGGTTACCATCAATAATAATAATAACAGAAAATAACAAGTGTTAACAAGGATATGGAGGTATTGGAACACTTGTTCACTGCTGGTGGGAATGTGAAATGGTATAGCTGCTATGGAAAACACTATGGTGGTTCCTCAAAAAATTAAAATTATTAGAATTATTGCATGATCTAGCTAATCCATTTCTGGGTATATACCAAAAAGAATTGAAAGCAGAGTCTCAAAGAGATATTTGTACACACATGTTCATAACAGCATTATTGACAATAGCTAACATGTGGAAGCAACACAAGTGTCAATCAGTGGGTGAATGGATAAGCAAAACATGGAATATACATACAGTGGAATGTATTCAGATTTTAAAAGGAAGGAAATTCTGACACATGCTACAACATGCATGAACTTTGAGGCCATTATGCTAGGTAAAATAAACCAGCAATAAAAAGAGACAAAAATATTATATGATTCCAATTATATGAGGCACCCAGAGTAGTCAAATGCATAGAGAAAGTAGAATGGTGGCTGTCAGGGGCTGGGAGAGGAGGAAATGAGGAGTTATTGTTTAATGAATAATGAATTTCATTTTTACAAGATGAATTCTGGAGATGGCTGGTGGTAATGGTTGCAAAACAATATGAATGTACTTACTACCAGTGAACTGTACACTTAAAAAATGGTTAAGATGGTAAATTTTATGTGTATTTTACAATTTAAAAATATTTTATTAAAAAAGAAGCACTGATCCGTGCTACAATATGGATGAACCTCAGAAACATTATATGAAGTGAAAGAAGCCATACATAAAAGGCCACAAATTGTATGATTCCATTTATATGAAATATCCAGAATAGTTAAGTCCCTAGAAGCAGAAAGCAGATTGATGGGTACCAGTGGCTGAGGAAGAGAATGGGCAGTAACTGCTTAATGAGTCAGTGCTATTCTTTGTGGTGATAAAAATGTGAATTATATAGTGGTGGTGGTTACACAACACTGTGAATGTACTAAATGCCACTAAATTGTACATTTTAAATGGTTGATTCTATATTATATGAATTTCACTTCAATCAAAAATGTAGGAAAAAAACATTTCAAAGAACTAGTGAAATAAAGTCTAGAATTTAGTTAATAGCAATGTACCAAGGTGAGAAATTTATGTATTATCTTTGCAACTTTCCTCTAAATCTAAAATTATTCCAAAATAAAACATTTATTTTTTAAAAATGGGCAAACTACTTGAATAGACTCTTTACCAAAGAGGATATGCAGATGGCAAATAAGCACATGGAAAGATATTCAACATCATTAGCCACTAGAGGAATACAAATTAAAACAACAATGGACTACAACTAAGTAAGTACCCATTAGATTAATTAAAATAAAAAATACTGGCAAAAGTAGCTGATGGTGAGGATAACACTGATCAACTGGAACTCTCTTACTCTGCTGGTAAAATCCAAAATGATACAACCACTGTAAAAAACAGATTGGACATAAGTTTAATATACTTTTTTTTTTAAGATTTTTATTTATTTATTGAGAGAGATAGTGATAGAGAGAGAGCATGAGAGGGGGAGAGCATGAGAGGGGGAGAGTCAGAGGGAGAGGCAGACTCCCCGCTGAGCAGGGAGCCTGATGCAGAACTCGATCCCGGGACTCCAGGATCATGACCTGAGCCGAAGGCAGTCGCTTAACCAACTGAGCCACCCAGGCGCCCCAAGTTTAATATACTTTTTAATATACTTTATGTTTGAAAGCAATCTTAGGTTTCAGCAAAACTGAGTGGAAAGTAGAGTTTCCATATACCCCTGTCTACACACTCACAGCCTCCCCTACTATTAACAGCTCCATGAGAGTAATACATTTGTTACCACTGACAAACTTACATTAATACATCATTATCACCCAGAATTCATAGTTCACAGTAGGGCTTATGTGACATTATATATAGGTCAAAACACCAAGCATATCCATCATTACAATATAACACATTATAATACAGAATACTACTGCTCTAAAAATCTTCTGTGTCCGCCTATTCATCACTCCCTCCCCCTTAAACCCTAGCAACCAATGTTTTTTTGTTTTGGGGGGGTTTTTTTTGCTGTCTTCATAGTTTGCCTTTTCCAAATTGTCATACAGTTGAAATCATACAGTATGTAGCTTTTTCAGATTGACTTCTTTCATTTAGTGATATGTATTTAAAGTTCCTCTGTATGTTTTTTGTAGCTTCATTGCTCATTTCTTTTTAGAATATTTCATTATCTGGATATATCACAATTTATCCATTCACCTACTGAAGGACATCTTGGTTGCTTCCAGGTTTTGGCAATGAATGGATAAAGCTGCTATAAACATTCATGTGCAGGATTTTATATGGACATAAGTTTTCAGTTTTGAGGGGTAAATACCAAGGAGCATGACTGCTGAATCATATGGTAGGAGTATGTTTACTTTAGGAAACTGACAAACTGTCTTCCAATGTGACAATGTATAATTTTTGCATCCCCTAACAATGAGAGTTCCTGTTGTTCCATATTCATTCTAGCATTTGGTGTTGACAATGTCAGATTTTTTGTCCTTCTACTAGGTATATAGTTGTTTCTTGTTGTTTTAATTTGCAATTTTAAATATTTTCATATGCTTATTTGCCATCTGTCCATCTTCTTTGGTGTAGTATCTGTTCAGATCTTTTGCACAGTTTTTAGTTGGGTTGTTTATTTTCTTACTGCTGAGCTTTAAGTGTTCTTTGTGTATTTTGGATAACAGTCCTTTATCAGATATATCTTGAGGCACCTAAGTGGTGCAGTCAGTTAAGCATCCGGTTCTTGGTTTTGGCGCAGGTCATGATCTCAGGATCGTTAGTTCGAGCCCTGTGTCGGGCTCTGCACTCAGCAGGGAGTCTCCTTGAGATTCTCTCTCCCTTTCCATCTGCCCCTCCTGTTCACACTCTCTCTCTCTAAAATAAATAAATAAATCTTCAAAAAAAATAAACTTTATCAGATGTATCTTTTGCAATTGTTTTCTCCCAGTCTGTGTCATCTTCTCATTCTCTTGATAGGATGTTTCACAGAGCAGAAGTTTCTAATTTTAACAAGGCCCAACTTATCAATTTTTTCTTTCATGGATCCTGCTTATTATGTTTTATCTAAAAAGTCCTTACCAAATCCAAGGTCATCTAGATTTTATATTTTCTTTTAGTCATTTTCTAGTTTTGTGTTTACATTTAGGTCTATGATCCATTTTAAGTTTTTTTGAACGGTGTACTGTCTGTGCCTAGATTCATTTCTTTTGCATGTGAGTTTCAGTTCTTCTAGCATAATTTGTCAAGACTGTCTTTGCTCCATTGTATTTCCTTTGCTCCTTTGTCAAAGATCAGTTGACTACATATGTGTGGATCTATTTCTGCACTTTCTGCTCTGTTCCCCATTGATCTATTTGTCTATTTTGTCACCAATACCATACTGTCCTCATTACTTTAGCTTTATGGTAAGTCTTCTAGTTAGGTAGCACCAGTCCTTTGACACTGTTCTCCTCTTTAAATATTATTATTCCCGGTCTTTTGCGTCTCTATATAACTTTACAATCAGTCTGTCAATATCCACAAAATAACCTGCTGGGATTTTGATTGAGACTGTGTTGAATCTATAGATCAAGTTGGGAGGAACTGACACCTTGACAATATTGAGTCCTCCTAACATGAACACAGAATATCTTTTTATTTGTTCTTCAGTTTCTTTCATCAGTAAAGAAAATTTTTTTGTAGTTCTGTAGTTTTCCTCATAGAAATCTCATAAATGCTTTGTTAGATTTATACCTAAGTACTTTATTTTTGAGGGTGCCAATGTAAATATTACTGGTTTTAATTTCAAATTCTATAGCTAGTATATAGAAAAATTTTTGTCCCATGTGAATGCTCACCAAAGGGTAATCTTGGCAGAGGAAAATTTTAACAATCAAGTTCGTAGAATGACTCATTCTGTGGATACCAGTTGGCCTCTTTCCCAGTCAACCCTCTCACCACCTAATGGGCTCATGAACAAAGTAACGATGGTGATAGGAATGGAGGTTATGCATGGACTGAGCAACATGGATTTTCACTCACCAAGGCTGACCTGGCTACAACCACTGCTGAGTGCCCAATATGACAGCAGCAGAAACCAATACTTTCTTCAATTTGGCACCATTCCCTGGTGGCAGGTTGGTTACATTGGACCATTTTCATCATTAAGGGAAAAGATGTTGTTCTTACTGGAATAGATACTATTCTGGATATGGATCTGCCTTCCCTGCATAGAATGTTTCTGCTAAAATTACCATCCATGGACTTAAAGCATACCTTATCTACCATCATGGTAATGCACAAAGGATTAAGAAATTAATTTCATAACAAATGAAGTGTGGCAGTGAGCCAATGCTTATGGAGTTCACTGGTATTACCATGCTCTCCACCATCCTGAAGCAACTGCCTAGATACATATGTATTATTAATTTTTTGATTAATGTTAGCATAGTATGTCTTACATTACCCCTTTACTTTTAATCTATATATGCATTTATACTTAAATTGGGTTTCTTGTAGGCAACATATAGTTGGATCTTGTTTTTTGAACTACTCTGATAATTTCTTGGTTTATTTAGAACATGCACATTTAAAGTGAAAGTACAGTTGGATTAGTATCTACCATGGTCCTTACTGTTTTCTATTCATTACCCTTGTTCTTTGTTCCTGTTTTCTTTTTACTTTTTGTCTGATTTTTTTGTTTTAAAGTGGGCATTTTATATGATTCCTTTTCCTCTTCTTAGCATATCAGTTATATTTCTCTTTTTTATTTTTTAGCGGTTACCCTAGAGTTTGCAATATACATTTACAACTGATCTAAATCCAGTTTAAAATAACATTATATTGCTTAATGGGAAGTGCAAGTACCTTATGATAACAAAGCATTCCTAATTTCTCCCTATTTCTTGATTCAATAGTCATTCATTTCACTTATCCATAAGCTACACTGCTACCCTATACACTTTTTAGCAACTTAGTGTGGTTTCTAAGAAGCATTATTGTGCCTTGGAACAAAGTTCAAGCATATCTAAAGAATAAAAACAAAATGGCACCTAATAAAATAAGATTCACAATGTCTGGCTTCTAGGCAATGATACCATATCAACAGGAAAATATACCCATGATGAAAAGAAAATATCAATCAACAGAAAGTAATCCAGAAGTGATACATAGGATAAATTCAGTAGACAAGGACATTAAATCAACTATCATAAATATAGTCCATATATTAAAGGAGATAGAAGAAAGCACAAGCATGTTAAGAGGAGACATGGAAGATACCAAAAAAATTCAAACTGAACTTTTAGAAATGAAAAATATAATTTCTGAGATTACATGCAATATACACTAGATGGGACAAACAGGAGAATTGACAATGAAAAAGAAAACATTATGGAACTCAAATTTGTACTCTCCAAAATGAACAAAGGAATAAAAAAGACCAAAATAAGTGAATGGAGAATTAGTGATCTATTGTTTAACTTCAAGTTACCTAATACACATACAATAGGAGGCTCAGAAGAAGAAAGAAAGGATGGGACAGGAAAAATGTTTGAATAAGTCATGCCAGAAATCTTCCTAATTTGATGAACACTGTAAATCCACAGATCCAAGGAGCTTAATGAACTTCAAGCACAAGAAACATGATGAAAACTACACCAGCACATCATAATTGAAATTCTTAAAAAAGAAAAGAAAACCCAGAAGGGAGGAAAAGATATATTATCATATAGAGAAACAAATGTAAGAATAACAGCAGACTTATAGGATAGAAGACAGTGGAAGAAAAATTTTTAAGTACTGAAAAAAGTGTCAATTCTAGAATTCTCTCCTAAACAAAATACCATTAAACATGAAGGTGAAATAAATACTTTTACAGACATACAAAAGCTGAAAAGATCCAGAACTAAAAATTCAACTCTACAAGAAACATTGCAAGAAGTCCTTCTGAAAGAAGGAAAAATAATATAGAGGAAAATTGAGATTTATACAGAGGAATGAAGAGCCCTGGAAGTGGTAAATATGTAGGTAAGTAAAACAGATTTAGTTTTTAAATTTCTTTAAAAAATCATTGATGACAAGAAACATCCCAAATATCCATCAATGAGTGAATGTTAAACAAATTATGCCATATCCATACAGTGGAAAACTCCTCAGCAATAAAAAGAAATGAGCTCTTGATAAATACAACATGACAGTATCTCGAATTAATCATGGTGAGTGAAAGAAGTCAGACAACAACAAATATAAGCTGTATGACTGCTCCTATATAAAATTCCATGGAATGCAAACTAATCTACAGTAACAAAGTACATTAGTGGTTGTTGAGGATATAGGGCCAATGGGGAGAGGCATGATGGAAGCATTAAAAATAAGGCAACTGGGAGAGGTGATGGATATATTCATTATTTTTACTATGATGACTGAAACAGAATAGTTTTTTTCCATTTTAAACATGTACAGTTTATTGTATGTCAGTTATGTCTCAACGTGTGCTGAGGAATGTAATTGTCAAATAGGGATCTATCATCTAAGAATGCGGGAGAAGAATGACTTTCTCCGACATCCAGAAATGAAGAGTTCAACATTTTTGTTATTTAGCTTACATTTAAGTACTAGCAGAGGAGGAGCTAAGATGTGGGAATAGTAAGAGAATGCTAAGCTTGCCTCGTCCCCCAACTCAACAAGATAAATATCAATCATTCTGAATACCCAAGAAATCTGAGAACTGACAGAACAAACTGCACAACTAAAGGGAAAGAAGAAGCCACATCCCAGAAGGTAGGAAGTGCAGAGACATGATTTGAGGGAGAAGCAGATCATGGGTGCCACAGAGGGGAGAGCGAGCCATGGTCATAGAGAGAGGCAAGACAAAGAGAGGAGCACACAGGGAATCACACAAAGAAAACACTTCCCCATAGCCTTTGACTAGGAAAACGAGAGGAGCTGATTTTTGTAAGTTTTTACAACCAAGGGGCTCAAACACTGGAATTAGAGAGGTCCACAGCATCGCAGTGTGGAGACTGGTGAAGCACTGCATTGCTCCTGTGGAGGACAGATAGTCCAGGGGCAGACAGCGCAATCAGAGGATCCTGTGAAATGCACTGGGAGAGATGGTTTCCACTTCGCAGATACATCTGAGATGTGGCATTGCCTTTCTGGGGACAAAGGAGCCAGCAGGTGCCATTTCTCTCCCTTACCCCTTAGCATAAACTAACTTCAGTAAGCAGCACAGTGCCAACAGTGACAGCATGAACCACTTATACCAACCGTGCAACCCTGCACTCTGCTAGTAATGCTTTTCTCAGGCAACTGCCTGAGGACCAGCACAGCTGCCTCCCCACCCCCCATACCCCTCAGGTCTACTGACCATAGTGTTCTGCAAAACTTCAGCTCTAGTAGAAATAGCATCAGGATTCTTTCAACCAGCAGACCAGAGCACACCTAGTTAAAACTCGCCACCCTCTGGACAAGGTCAAAACACTCCCTACTGCAGGCAAGGAGAAACTCTGCAGAGGACTGACCTGGGGGAAAGAGCAGCCAA
>NC_138369.1:133113461-133156165 GCF_054177405.1 Leptonychotes weddellii | reverse complement strand
GAGGGATGGGGTGGCTGGGTGATAGACACTGGGGATGGTATGTGCTATGGTGAGCGCTGTGAATTGTGTAAGACTGATGAATCACAGACCTGTACCTCTGAAACAAATAATACATTATATGTTTAAAAAAAAAAAAGAAGAAGAAGAAGATAGCAGGAAGGGAAAAATGAAGGGGGGGAAATCGGAGGGGGAGACGAACTATGAGAGATTATGGACTCTGAGAAAGAAACTGAGAGTTCTAGAGGGGAGAGGGGTGGTTTATCCTGGTAATGGGTATTAAAGAGGGCACGTATTGAATGGAGCACTGAGTGTTATTCACAAACAATGAATCATGTAACACTACATCAAAAACTAATGATGTAATGTATGGTGATTTACATAACATAATTAAATTTAAAAAAATGGGCAGAGGAACTAAATAGACACTTTTCCAAAGACAACATACAAATGGTGAACAGTTACATGAAAATGTGCTCAACATCACTAATCATCAGAGAAATGCAAATCAAAACCACAATGAGCTATCACTCATACCTTTTACAGTGGTTATCATCAAAAAGAAATTACAAGTGTTAAGGACGGTGTGAAGAAAAGGTAACCTTATGTACTGTTGGTAGGAATGTAAATTGCTGCAGCCATTATGGAAAACAATATGGAGGTGTGTAGCCGCATTTCTGTAGACTCTCAGCCAAGTGGGGGTGATGACCCAGCAAGAACAAAGGAATGACCCAAAGACAGCGATCGAGACCTAGGTTTATTGGGGGAACTTAAGTACAGGGAGTCCAGGAGTGGCCAACTGAACAAAGCATCTGCGGCTGGAAACTAAATGCAGCAAACTTTTATAGTGTAGTAATTATCCTAGCAATTCTCTGTAGCTTTGCCCCTCCTTGCATGGCAAATGTTCCAAAGAGATAAAAGCCCACCACCTGGACATTCTGCATTACCAAGGAGATACTCTAGGTTGGCCAACCCTGAAGCCCTTGACCTGAAATGCTGAACAGCACATTTTCTACCTATCTTGCTTGTGGAAAATAACAGAGAAGATGCACAGGATCTATACATTCTCAAGATAATGATTAACAGGGGCATTCAGGGTGTGCTTCTACAAACCAGCTATCTTGCTCTTAATATGCAGGAGGTTCCTCAAAAATTAAAAATAGAACTACCATGTAATCTAACAACCTCACTTCTGGGTATATATTCAAAAGAAATGAAACAGTATATTGAAGGACTGTCTGCACTCTTATGTTCATTTCAGCATTATTTACGATAGCGAAAATAGGGAAACAACGTTAAGTGTCTTGTCAGTGGATGAATGGATAAAGATGTGGTATATATATACACAATGGAATATTATTCAGCTATGAGAAAAATGGAATTCCTGCCATTTGCAACAACATGAATGGAGGCATTGCGTGAAGTGAACTAAGCCAGACAGAGAAAGACAAACACTGCATGGTGTCACTTATATGTGGATTCTTTTTAAAAAGTAAAATAGAAGTTATACAAACAGAATAGAAAAGGTGGTAGCCAGGAGCTGGGGAGTAGGAAAAATAGGGAAAGGTTTGTAAAAGGGTACAAACTTTCGGCTATGAGTATGTTCTGAGAATCTAATGTAAAACATGATGACTATCATTGATAACATTGTAATGTGTAATTGAAATTTGCTAAGAAAGAATTTAAATGTTCTCACCAAAAAATAAATAAATATGTGAAATGATAGGCATGTTAATTAATTAGATGGTGGGAATCCTTTCCCGATCTATATCAAATCATCATGATGTACACTTTATGTACGTTACAATTTTATATGTCAGTTATACCTCATTGAAGCTGAAATTTTAAGAATAGTTATTGCAAGTTAAAACATTCTATTCATCACTGACAAAGCCTTAGGCAATGTTTTCAGTAAGAGATTATTTTCCCTAAAACTGTAAAGTTGGTCCCAAGTAGTTGTAAACATCTACTTTTAAATGAACAAATTATAAGTTAAACTTGAATAAATGGGTAATTATGGAGAAATGAAGAGAAAGAAGCTCTTTGAAACTTCGGATTTCAGAAACTAAACATTAAACTCAAGGTATATAAACCTGTGCTCATTCAAAGCCCTTTTAGCTTTGACAACAAAATCATAGCTATGAAAAGTTTGCTATAGTAGAATCAAACTAAAACTGGAGATAAAAATTACGCTGATCAAGGGAAGTCTGCGATTCAGTACACCCAGGTCTTCAGCTTAAAATTCTTCAAAAAAAAAAAATCCTAAAAATAAGAGCTTAAAAATCTCAAAATGTCAGCAAAAAGGTAGAAAACGAGAATAGTCAAAAAACACTAAAATGAAGACAAATTAAAAATTACATAAACCTCAGTTTTGGTGATTATGATGGCAGAGATGTCCTGCTGTACCTGGCCAGCAATAGCACAGCTCCTAATATCTAATTCCAGCATCATCAATGCTGAGCCACTAACAGTGGTTCTTTACTAAAATAGTAACTCCAGTGTGGTTGGGCACTGTTTTGGCCTGCAAAGCTTCTGAGTATACCTTACAGGTTCTCCTTGAGGTTTTCAGCGGCCTAATATCCTTCCATAAATTCTTTTCCTGCTAAAACAAATTAATCAAGCAAACCAACATTAAGTCAATTAACAAACCAACGTGTCCTCCAACCAAGGCAATCATGCCTGATGGAAGGGCAACTTTTCCTAACAGCCGGATGCAGAAGGGGGTTTATTTTTGCAATTTGTACCCAATTTTTCTTTTTTTTTTTTTTCCTTAAGTAGGCTCCATGCCCAGCATGGAGCCCAATGTAGGGCTTGTACTCATGACCCTGAGATCAAGACCTGAGCTGAAATTGAGTCAGACGTTTAACTGACTGGGCCACCAAAGTTGCCATTTTTTAATTCATTCTAAGTCTTTGTTAGTGCCAGCTATTGTTCTCAGTGTTTTCCTATTTATCAGACTACATTTGATAGTGCAGGAGGGGTAGAGCTCTTGACTTAAGCCTCCCCATGACTAACTCATTAAGGGATATTTCTGCCTTTCCACCTGGGAATCCTGAGAATCCCAAGATCTGTGTTAATATGGAAGATGACTGCACCCAAAAAGGATGGATCTCAATGTGCATTACACAGGCTACTCCTAAACCCTATTAAATATGTCTTCAAAATTGCTATCCCTTACCAAATACTTTAGTTGACCCTGTGGCCCAGTTTTTAAGCATATAGACACTAAGTGAGAAAATCTGGATCCAAATTTTGCCTCCATGAATACTATTTGTATAATATTAGACAATTTTCCAAACCTTTTTTCTGAGCTTCAGTTTTCTCAACTGCAAAATCAGGATAATAAAGCATCTACCTTGCCGGGCTGTTGTGAAGATCAAATGGGTAATGTGTATGAAGTGTCTGGTATTTCAATATTTAATAAATATGTTAACTCTCCTTTTTAAAAAATAGCAAAACACACTAATGCATATGAATGGTGAAACGTAATTGGATTGTCATCCTTGCACAAGGAAACCCAGGAAATGGACAATTTTTTTTCAAACTCTGCAATACAAAAAGTCTATAATGGAGTAGACAGTTATACCATATGGATGTTAAACAGGATTTTCTCCATTTAACTCTATTGTCCTTTGAATGACCAAAGTACATTTTTAAATGTACTCTGAATATTACAGAACTATGAGATGTTTCAAATATTATATATTAGCATTTATTTATTTTATTATTATTTTTTAAGATTTTATTTATTCATTTGCGAGAGAGACAGAGAGAGAACAAGCAGGGGGAGAGGCAGAGGGAGAGGGAGAAGCAGACTCCCTGCTGAGCAAGGAGCCCCATGCGGGACTCAATCCCAGGACCCTGGGATCATGACCTGCGCCAAAGGCAGACGCTTAACCATCCGAGCCACCCAGGCGCCCTATATATTAGCATTTAAAAAAGACCTATTTTTGGTGGCATTATTTCCAAGTTTTTAAGTTCTATCAAAACAGAGATAAATTCATAAGCTAGCTCTAAATAAATAGCACTATTTGCCTTAGACATGAGCAGTTTAAATAGTCTGAAACAAGAATGACAGTAATAATTTTTGTTCAGAATTTACCATATACCAAGAAGTGTTCTGGCATGTGACATGAATTATCACAAAAACTCCATGAGGTAGATAATTTTCCCAACTTATAGAAAAGGAAACTAAAGTATGAAGACTTCAGTAATTTGTACAACTTGTATATGGTAGAATTGGGATTTGACCCCAGGCAGTCTGGCTCTAGAATCAATATTCTTAAGTACTATTTGCAACTACACAGTAGATGCTTCCATTCTATGTTTTAAACTCCAAGCACTGGAGGTACTTCCAAAACTTATATAAATAGGCGTATATTTAAATTATGCAAAAGAAAGTCAAATGCTATAACCTATTTTGTAATGGCCATTAAATGGTATAATACTTAATGGGGATATAGAATAAATTTTAAGCTATGTTAATTAACCACATATTAAAAATGAACTTATATGTAATAAAAATCTTATGAAATTTTGGCTAACTACTGAAAATGTGACTAATCTTAAAATAGCAAGGGCTTAGCCATCTTTCTATGGTTTAAAAAAAAGGAATTCTCACTCTTCATTAATCTACATATTTGGGTTCCTTTATATGAAGATTTAATTATGATATTTATGCTGCCTTCTTCCTCTTGATACAGATCATGTAAATGGACACTGCACAAGTCCAACCTCTCAGAGTTGCAGTTCTGGAAAACGTCTGTCAAGTGCTGATGTTTCAAAAGTAAATCGCTGGGGTCCTGGAAGACCACCATTTCGGAAAGCACAATCAGCTGCTTGCATGGAAATTTCTTTACCAGTCACAACAGAAGGTAAGTTAAACATACAAATTTTTGTGGATACAATTAAAATTTGATATGCCATGATAATGGGAGCTAGAGGACAAGGGATGTAGGTCTTGGTGTAAAAGATACTTTAAAACTACAGTCAATTCTAGGCAATGAGTGACTGAGAGCTGGTCAAGCTGTGGCCATGACTCCAAATCATTCCTCACTATACCTCCTTCTTCATCTCTAAAACCAGAATGTCTGTGCTTATTGGCAGACACCTCCTCTGTACGAGGGGAGATCTATGCCTTAATCAGTTCTCTACACTCCCAGCAGCAATTGAGAGTTTCCATCCATCTCAATGGTAAGCCTTTCAGTGTCTCTATCAGTAGATAGTTATTTAATGTCTTGCAACCCTCATTTCCTCAACTGTCAAGTGAGTATGACCAAGAAAAAGGCAAAATCTTAAGTTCTAAAGTTTGCAATCTTCATATGTTTTTAAAAGGAAGGATTAATTGCATGTTTATGGAATGAGTGTTGGAACAGGGATTAAAGTATAAGAGCTAGAAGGCCAGAAATTTTTAGAGAGGGAGAAAAAAAAGGAATCTTGTAACTTAGTTGCTACAGTCTTGCTGACAAAGAACTTTGGGGAAAGATATAGGAAAAAATAATCTTAGAAGATTTTCTATAGTAATTCTATTCTATAAAGTAATTCCCATTTACCACTCCTCAAAAACTTTTTAGTAATGACCTGTATTTAAAAATTTAAATTTAAAAAATTTTTTAAATTACAAAAAATTTTAAAGTTTAGTATTATACCATACTAAATCTGGTTCATGGATGTGTAGATGAGATTATTTCTCTCACAGGTGTGTGAGTAACAAACTTGAATGTTGATGAACCACGAATGGAAAAACTTCAAAAGCATATTAGCTAGGAATTTTATAATAGAAGCAAAATGTAAAGGTTATAGAAGTAGCACTCTTAATCAATGGGTTGAGTTGAGAATTTTGAGTTTTAGACATTTCTGCCTCTAACTTCTACTGGATTCTGGGATAATTGCTTAACTCTATGTCTCTGTCTCCAAATCTATAGAATTGTGTAGATCATATCCAAGCTCCCTCTCATCTCTAAATTCTATTACAAATAATTATTTTTACAAACTTGTTGAGGGATAGAAGAGGGGGATTAGGAATACTATATTTTGCTTTTTAGAAAAAGAAGAGTCTAAGGAATTTATATTTAGTCTCTTTTTATAAAAATGAGTCACACTTGACCTATCAAGAAAGAAAGGAATAGAAAAAAGAATATAAGGAACTTGAACTCTGGAGCAATTATAAGAACAAAACACTCCAGTAGTATTTAACTGAGGCGGAGGGGGGGAGGTTCTTTTATGCTTATTGGAGTGTGCACATGTGTAAATGTTGATGAGCAGGAAAACTTGAAACCATCCTACTTCCTTTAGGTGGGCTGAAGCCCTCTCAGATTACTATTAACAACGAGATGGTCCTGTCTACAGCTTCTTATTTGGTTCTAGGTAAAGTTAGAACTGGATTTGGATTCAAGTTGGTATCCTGAAAGTAGTTCAGGGATATAGCATTTGCTCTTTTTGGCCTTGGTAAATATAACAACTGCAGTTACTCCAAATATAGCAAAACCAAAAATTATGTCAGTTAGGGAAATGTATTCACCAAGAACATTTGTGACCTTTCAGTTAAGTAGCCATAATGTTGTCAGTAGGTGGGAATTGCCAAGAAATCATTAGGACTATTTTCAACAATTGAGAGATAGAAGGAAACCATAATTAAAATGGTACCAGAAATTCTTGTAACCTTGACTACTCAGACTAAATATTTTTTTTTCCAGACCAGAAAATTTCAACTAATTTGTGAGGTAATGTAGGGAGAAAAACCTGGTGAACTGGAACTCTGGAGACTCAACTTCTAGTTCCAGCTCTGCCAAAGTTTGTGATTTACATATCTGGACTTCAATCTCTTCATTATCAAAATAAGCTGATGAACTGGACAAGCAGTCTTCCAGATCAGTTAACAAGGAATCAAATTCTACTTCCCCTTCATAATTTTGTTTTTCATGTACTAAGTCTGACTTTACTTGTTATGGAAATACACTGACAATTTTTGTTTTTCTGAATTTCTATAGAAAGCCGAGAAAATTCCTATAATCGTTCTAGAAGCTCTAGCATCTCCAGTATTGACAAAGATTCAAAAGAAGCAATTACAGCACTATACTTCATGGAATCCTTTGCTCGGAAAAATGACCCTATGGTCTCCCCTTGTTTGTTTGTTGGAACTAGTCTGGGAATGGTTTTAATCATCTCCCTGAACCTACCTTCAGCAGATGAACAAAGATTTACAGAGCCAGTCATGGTATTGCCAAGTGGTAAGGAATTTTATTTCTCAATTGCTACTTTTTAATAGTTAGATATAAGATAAGGTATAACATTAATTTATATTGATCTGGAATAAAGTTTGTAAGTATTCTGTATACTGGAAACTATTGAAAATTTCATAAATTGTATACTATCCCAACATTTGTCATACAGCAACTTACCATTCCTTAGGATAAAATAATATAATTATTTCTATGGTAGGAAACTGTGGAACTGCCCACCTAAACAATGCCTTGGGAAAAAGGTTTCTGAAAAGCACTAAGGAAAACCTTAATGCAAAAGTTAAAGTATTTAATGAATTGAATTATTTCTCCAAAGTTCCATGCCAGATCAGAGCCTATGAGTGTTTTTTAATCATCCCTGAAGAACTCAGAACAATTAATCTAAAAGCAGTCTGACTTGACATAGCTTTCTAAAGTCCTTGGTAACCTTCCCATCTTGTTTCAAAGGCATGCCACACAATTTCTTTCTTTTTTATCCTAGTGCCTAAAGAATTTAACATAAGTTACAAGTATTTTGCTAAAGCATATGTTGTATTCTCTTGAATTATCTTTCCTTCCTTGCAAAGAAGAGATGAGTGTGATTCCTCATGCAATTCCTTTGAATATTTTAAAATTTGTTCTTCTCAATAACTTTTACTTTGTATTTCCAGTGTATGATGTTTTTCAGATAGTTTTTAAGTAAAAAAATAAAGAATTTTATTAATATATAGGATAAGGAATTTTATTTTAAAAGAATGCATATATATAGAATGCTAGGTTAGAGTTATATTTTGTTAACTGGTGTGCTAAATTCTTGTAGATTTTTACTTATTGTAGGTGGAATAGTCAGCTCTCTACTAGTGTGGCAAATTTAGATAAATGTGTGTGTGTGTGTGTGTGTGTGTTAAACAACTGAAACTGATCTTCTCATACTTCTGGAGACTAGAGGATCAAGATTAAGGTGTCAGCAGGTCTAGTTTCTTCTGAGGCATCTGTCCTTGGCTTGTAGATAGCCACCCTTACCATGTCTTCCCATGGCTGTCCTTCTGTATGCATGTACCTCTGGTGTCTCCCTGTGTATCCTAATCTCTTCTTAGATACCAGTTTGGATTGGCCCACTCTAACAACCTCCTTTTAACTTAATCATCTCTTTATAAACTCTACCTTAAATATAGTACTAGGGTTTAGGCCTTCAACATATGAATTTGGTGGGGACACAATTCAGCCCATAAAATGCATTGTATTTTAAAAGTTAATCTCTTAGGGTCACTTTAATTGTAAACATACTCCATGATGAGAAAATATCTTTTACTACATTCCTAATTTTAAGGAAATATGCACAATTCTCTTACAGTGATTGAATTAGAGCCAGATCAGTGAGGTCATAATGTATTATTAAACGCTAAGTCAATCCACTATTTAACTCAATAAATTATTATCCATATTGGACACCTAATATGTGCCAGGCATTCCTTACAAGTTTAAAGGTGAAAATCTAACTCCTGTGTACACAAGTTTACAACTGTAAGTGGAAGACAATTTTCTAAGAGATAGTCTAACAAATATGGTTTTCTATGTCACAAGCCTAGAAATAAACAGATCTGGAATTAATTTAACAGATCTCTCAATATTATGGGAAAGTCCTTTACCGTTCTTAACAAACATAGACTGAAAATGATGGCAAAATACAAAATAAGTAGAGATTTAACTTAATAATGTGGTATCTGGTTAGTTAATATTTGCAAAGCTTTTCCTTGACCATTTAAAGATACATAATGGGAACCTGTCTTCTCCAATTTTCTGTCATTATTCTCCAGTTCTTTCAAAACTTTAGCTCACCAGTTGTAACAGTGTACCACACTAATACAAGATGTTAATAATAAAGGACAAAGGGAGCATATGGGAATTCTGTACTCAATTTTCTGTAACCCTAAAACTGCTCTTTTTAAAAAAAGTATTTAAGAGCTACATAAAAGAGTTAACTATGAAGGTAGGTTCAGATGTGTTTTATAAATAACCATGGAAAAGAGAGAAAGCCTAGTTGGAAGATCATAAGAGACTACTACTGTGAACAATAATTATGCATATAAACTGAACAACCTAAAAGAAATGGATAAATTTCTAGAAACATACAACCTACCAAGACCGAATCATGAAGAAATAAGTCTGAACAGATCTATAATTAACAAGGAGATTGAATCAGCAATCAAAAGCCACTCAACACAGAAAAGCCCACTTCTCCTTTTTAAGGAAACTTTTCACATTAATCTACTGTGGTTTTCTTGACAACAAATTCAATGATATGAAAATTTGAAGTGCACTAAATCATTGAATTTTTCCACTGAGAATGGAAAAGCACCGAAAGATTATCCATTCCCCGTAGTTATCCCTTTAGTCTGTATCAGAATCACTTGGAGGGTTTGTTACAACACAGATTATTGGGCCGCGCCCCAAGGGTTTCCAAGTCAGTAGGTCTGAGGTGGAGTCTGAGGATTTGCATTTTTAACGAGCTCCCAGGTGATTCTACAAAAGCAACTTTACATGCTGGGATGGAAAAAGCTACAATTCTTGGCTCCTGTTTAGGGAAAAACCCAGTGCTTCCTCCTTCTGTGTTTGTCCTGTGTACCTCTTCTAGTTTCACGCTACTTCCACACTCACAACACTTCCGACACCAGACGCGTGGAGGTTTTTCCTCATAGCAAGCAATTCTTTGCAACGCCAGCTGGATGTCCAATTTAACTCGATTCTGACACTATCTGGAAATAACTATCAGATCCCACAGGTTCAGGGCTCAGTTCCACAAAACAGCCCTTTCTCCTTCCTTTAGACACCAGTCGGAAGTCTAGTTTATCACCTGTGCTTCTGACCCATTGGCTATAAATCTGGGGTTCCCACAACCCCCTCCTTGGGTTCAATTAATTTGCTAGAGTGGCACACTGAACTCATGGAAATTGTTTACTTACCGTTTGCCTGCTTATTATTAAAATTTACAGATGAACATCCAGATGGAAGAGGTGAGTAGGGAAAAAGAACACAGAGCTTCCAAGCCTTCTCCAGGAGCATTACTCTCCCTGCACCTCCACCTATTCACCAACCCTTTTGAGTTTTTATGGAGGCTTCATTAATTGCATAGGCATGATTGACTAAATCATTGACCACTGGTGATTGAATTCAATCTCCAGCCCCCACCCCTTCCTTGCCCCGTGGTGGGGAAGTAGTGGGACTAAAAGTCCTAACCTCTAATCACATTGTTGGTTCCTCAGGCAACCAGCCCCCATCCTTGGGTGAGGTCCAAAAGTCACCTCATTAACATAATAAAAGACACCTGTGTTGCCCTCTCATTTAGAAATTCCAAGGGTTTTAGGAGCTCTGTGTCAGACACAGAATATAAATCACAGTATTACACATGAAAATTCAGTTTAATCACAATTCTGGTTAAATTTAATTCTACCTACTTTATTTCTATGCCTGTGTAGTTGAACATGGCTAGAGAAAAATATATAAACACAATAAATAGTCTCATTTTGAAATAAATCATTAATAACTTCAACTAGGCTCCTTTGCTGCTGGGTGATTATATTTACTATATTTCCCTAGTCCTCTCTCCCATGCTCTTGAACAATTATATTTCTCCACTCTTCTCAAACCCCCAATACCTCCTTTGCTCTTTTCAATGTCAGCTAATGACCACGTGTCCTCTTTCACTGTGGAAATTGAAACAAGCAGATAATAACTTCAACCACCACATCTATATCTCCTGTCTGCTTATCTCTCCATGGTCTCTATATTCTCTCCTGTTATTATGACTAAACTGTGTAAGCTCCCAACTTGGCCAACTTCTCTACTTGTACACTCAAGAAAGTCAATCCAGCAACTTTTCCTCTGTTTCCTTTATATAATTACATTATATTTGTATTATTACACCTAATTGTGTAATTATAATGGTAATAAATACTTATCTTTCTGCTAGATCAGCATACAAATATGCTGTTCTTTCTCCCATTAAAAGAGAAAAACTTGGGGTGTCTGGCTGGCTCAGTTGGTAGAGCATGTGACTCTTGATCTCAGGGTTGTGAGTTCAAGTCCCACATTGGGTGTAGAGGTTACTTTAAAAAATAAAATCTTAAATAAATAAATAAAATAGAAAAACTCTCTTGAATCTATCCCCCAAAATGCTCCATTTCATTTCTTTCTCTTTAATGCAAAATTCCTTGAAATGTTTGTGTTATATTCACTATTTCAAATTTCCTTCTCCCATTCTCTCGTCTCCATTCTAATCAAGCTTTCTCCCATACCAATCAATAAAAACTTCTATCTAGGTCACCACTGAACTCATGGCTAAATCCAATGGTCAGTTCTCAGGCCACATCTTACTTGACATATCAGCAACATATTACACAGTTTACCATTGTCCCTACATTAAAAACACTTCACTTGGATTCCAGAACACTATATTTACATACTTTTCTTCCTAACTTTCTAGCCATTCCTTATCAGTCCACTTTGCTGGTTCCTTCTCATTTCACTGGACTTAAAACATCAGAATGCCCAAAGACTGGCTCAAACCTTTTCTGTTTTTTATTTATATTCAAGGCCAAAATGAAATCAACCAGCCTCATGACTTTAAATGCCATTGATAATCTGATGGGTCATATATTTGTATTTATAGTCTGTAACCATCTCCAAATTTCTGACATAGATATCCAGTTACTTAACATCCACTTGGATGTCTAATAAGCGTCTCAAACTTAACATATCCAAAACTGAGTTCCTGGTATTCTTTTCCTTTCCCCCATATTCTTTCCCACATCTGTTAATGGCAATTCCATCCTTCCAGTTTCTCAGGTCAGAAACATTAGAATCATCCTAGACCACTATGTTTCTTTCACACTCTAAATCCAGTTTATTAGCAAATTCTATTGGTTTGACCTTTATAGTATCCTCAGATTCTGATCACTGCTCACCATCTCTGTTGTTACCACCTGATTGGAGGAAACCTCTATCTATTTCTTGCCTTGATTTAACGTACTAACCTATTAACTGTTCTCCCTTTGTTCAACCTTGATTCCCTTTAGAATATGCCCAGCAGGAAGAGTGATTCTGTTAAGTGAAAATTAGATTACAACACCCTATTCTCAAAATCTTCCTCATACCAAGTAAAAGTCTAATGCTTTTGGCATTATCTTTTTTCCCCATGGGACACTGGGACAACTGTTCTTTTATTCCTTGACCCTCACACTGAAGCGCCTAAACCCTGCTCTCCTATTTTCTTCAGTTACCCTTGTAGGACATTTACAGTCTTCTTAGTTTTGAAGTGGATTTTAAAACACAACTGGGATGTTAAATCACCTAAACATGTTATTTTAAATTTGATAAATTTTAAGTATGTTAAATTATAGAGTACTTTCTAAATGGAATGTATTTTTATTTATCATTCTTTTTCAAGTGTCTGTTGTATGTACACTCTTGAGCCATATCAGCCTGGGTTAACCCCCTTACTCTCTCTGCATGATGTCAGAGGACAAAGGAAGAAAAAGACTGCTGGGGCATTGCTTAAGGACAGTCTGATAATGTCCAAAGATCAATCTATCACAGGTTACCTCTTAAGCTTTATAGTATCCTGTCCTCTGGGACTGGCAAAACACCCATAGGTAATAATTGGGCATGGATATTCAAACTTGGAGAATCCAGGTGAGTAAACTTCTTTTCTGTATAAAGATGCATAAGCCTGCCTAAGAGCCAAAGGACTTTTTAATAAAACCAAAATTGCAAGCATGAACTCTATATGTTAAAATTTCATGAAATTTATTCTAGGTGTTCAATTTCAGAAGAAAAAAAAAACCATTTTCTAGTAAATGAGACTAAGAAATAAGGAAATGGAATCAGATGGTATGATTTTTTTTCAGTTGAACTTCTTTCAATAAGTGAAAATTATAAATTTTCTAAAACTTGCTTTTTAAAAAAGGATGTTAAGGGGGTCTATATAGTATGGTAAAAGAATACTGGATTAGAAATTAGGAAACCTGAGTTCTAGTCCAGGCTCAACCACTAACTTGCCATGTGACATGACCCAAGTCTCATCACTTTTCTGGGTCTCCATTTTCTCATTAATAAAATGAAAGGATTTGACAAGTTGATGTCTTAGGCCCCTTTTAGACCTAACATTCTATGATGCCAAGAAATTGCAAATGATGAACTCACAAATCTACTGATACATGTATATTACTGCAATATTATGACACTATAGATGTAAATTATCAGTATAAAACATTTACTGCCCATAAATGAATAACAACTGTTTTAGAAAGAATTTCACATGCCAGTGATATGAAATTGTTTTTATAGGTACATTCCTCTCACTGAAAGGAGCTGTGCTAACATTCTCCTGTATGGACCGAAATGGCGGATTAATGCAACCGCCATATGAAGTTTGGAGGGATCCAAACAACGTAGATGAAAATGAAAAATCTTGGAGAAGGAAACTGGTCATGAACTGCCCTTCTCCATCCCAAGAAATAGGAGATCATCAGTATACAATAATCTGCTCAGAAAAACAAGCCAAAGTCTTCTCACTGCCTTCTCAGACTTGTCTTTATGTTCATAACATCACCGAGACATCTTTTATACTCCAAGCAGATGTGGTGGTCATGTGTAACAGTGCCTGCTTGGCATGCTTTTGTGCCAATGGGCATATCATGATAATGAGGTACTTGCCTTCTTTATAAATTATCTGGTAATCACAACAGTGTGACCAAGGTACAGTTCTGAAAAGTATATGTGTAATGTGCAATCAAGAAGCAACCTGAGATCATTGCTTCATTGTTTGTGAATGTTTCATTATTTGACAATTTGAGGAAACTATGGGGTTTTTATTTTTTTATTTTTTGCTTTTGCTAAAAATGCATTGCATTGTGAATGAAATATATATTTTAATTGATGTCAAGGAATCTAAAGAATGAGTGATTTTTCTAGTCATTCACACATTAATCCACAAGCATTTACTGAACATATGTTATCTCTCAGATATTATGCTAGGCATAAAATATAAAAATGAATAAACTCTAAGGGAAAGAAATGAACTTACTTTTACTATGTTTTATAATCCACACAAGAACTTTACATACAGAGTTAAATTTGGTCCTTATGATTTCTGTAGGACATAGGAAAACAAAGTAGTATTTGCATCCTCCATTTTACATATGTTAATAAATTAAAGCTCAAATTTGCCTGACGTTGCAAGTCTAGGAAAGAGTGAGACCAGCACTGAACAGTATATTAAAAGTTATCACTACAATTGAAATATAACATTGTGTAAGTTTAAGGTGTACAACATGATAATTTGATATATGTATATATTGTGGAATTACTACCATAATAATGTTAGTTAACACATCTATCACCTCACAGTTACCACTTTTGTGTGTGTGGTGAGAACTTTTAAGATCTACTCTTCTAGCAACTTCAAGTATACAATACAGTATGGTTAACTATAAGTCATCATGTTGTACATTAGATCCCCAGAATTTAATAATCTTGTAACTGGAAGTTTATGCCCTTTGACAACCATAATAATATGATATCAGCTGAGAGATTTCATTATACTGTTAATAAATTAAAATAAAATTCATTAGATACAAAATTAATTACCTAATGATTTTATGAGTTCAACAAACACATAATAAACATAATCTGTGTAGAAGTCACTATCATTTGTTTTAACAACTCACCTGGTTCCAAAAATCACTGAGACAGTAAAGCATTATACTAGGCCTGTGAAGGATATAAAAATTAGTAAAAACATAGTCCTAGTCCTTAAAAAGGTTACTATTAAATTGGGGGAGATAAGATACACAAGTTGAACCTTCTAGACATAAACTAAGTCCTCAGAATTCAAAGTCATGAGATAGTTGGTATATGTTATTAAAAAGGAGATGTTGGGAGGAAGGTAAACTGAAAAAGTAGATTGGAGTAAATAATTGAGGACCTTTAATGGCAGGCTAATGAGTTTGATATTAATCAGCTAGTAGCTAACCTGCTCTAGCTATACATTAAGAAATTATATGGAGAGCTTGAAATGGTCTTCTGAACTAAAATGTTAGTTATATAGAAAGCAAGGTAGAAACAGATGTGAGGGATAATTGAGAAACTTGCTGAATGTAAAACTGATTGTGAAGGTGATGGAGATCGTTAAATCTCAAAATTAGAATAGAATTTAAAGGTTAAAAAATTTTTATGAACTTGAATAACAGTGATGTCATTAGCAGATGGGAAAGTTATGAGAATTTGGAAAAGCTGATAATGAGAAGTTTGAGAATGAATGCCTTGAATTTGAGGTGCTTTTAAGCCGTCCTGCAGAAGTTTGGCAAACAATTTAAGGTCTGGGCTCCTAGAAAAATATGGAAGATCCAGCTTTGGAAGTCATCTATGTAAATGCATTAGTGAAAATTACAGCAGTGAATGAGATCATCAGAGAAGACAGTATAAAAAGAAAGGAGAAATAGACTGATCTGGGAACAAAAACTTGAGGATATCTCTACATTTATGTAGTAGAAAAGAAACAAAATCCAGCAGAGGATATTGAGAAGTCATCAGAGACATAGGAAAAGGATGAGAATAACTTCATGAAACTGTAGAAGAATATCCAAACAAAAGATAGAAGACCACCAAGACAATGGTCAAGAGGTAGTCAGATATAGCAGAGAGGCCAAAGAATTTGGGTAGAAGAAGAAACACTAGGCCTGGCAACTAACAGGGTATTAGTGATCCTTGAGAAGGCAAATCTTGGGAGCATGGTGGAGGCAAAAACTAAATTTTCAGTGGAGCTAGAGGCAGTGGTAGAGATCGGGAGCTGACAAACTTACCACCCACAGACCATATCTATCCTGCCCTCCCTCTAATCTGATACTGTACAGCCTGCAAGCTAAGAATGAATTTTATATTTTAAAATGTTGAAAAAAATCAGAGAATATTTCATAATATGTGAAAATTATATGAAGTTCAAATTTCAATGTCCATAAATAAAGGTTTTTTTGGAACACAACCACACCCATTTGCTTACATAATGTCTGGCTGCTTTTGCAAGACAAGGCAAAGTTGAGTAGTTGTAACAGAGACCCTATGACCTACAAAGCCTACAATATTTACCATCTGGCACTTTAATAAAAGTTTGCCAATCCTTAGTATAGATTATTCTTCCAGGAAATTTTGTGGTTAAAAAGAGAGATGAGAGACAGGAAAGCAGTTCAAGAGCAAAACTAGGTTTTCAAGAATGTTTTTACTGTTTTATTTTCTTTAAATAGGGGAGACATGAATAGATTTGTAACCCAAGGAAAAGTAGTTAAAGTTTTGAAAAAATAAAAACATTTATTGTCTTCTCATTCTCTTAGATATTTCTGGTTCTTTCTTTTATCTGGTTTCTCTTTCTCAAACTGTTTTTCGGTATTTGTCATGAAAATCATTCCAGTCTTGTTTGAAAATGATGACTTAACTCCTAGAATGCCTTAGTTTTGAGGGGAAAAAAAAATGTGTATCACCCATACCCTGCCCTCCCCTAAGCTCCCATTTAGTCACTCCAAATTTTTATTTTAAATTAAAAGACATTAAACTGTTGTCACAACTGAGATTTTTAGCTTGATAGTGATTACCCTATTTTTGTAAAATTTTAGTGTGTCTTGTTTTCTCGAATGATTTTGGGTATATCTGCAAATTAATTTCCATTTAAATAAATATGTGCTACCATTGACATTTTGAGAAGGGAAATTTCTTGAGAAATAAAAACAATAGAGTTTAAAAAAGAACAGGAGTCATAACAACAGGAGAGTTAAGATGATATCTCTGTCTTCCTCTGCTCTTTGTAAAAGCTGCTTTACAAGATAATGCTACTTTAATATTATGTCCTAGTGGAAAATTTTCATGTGTTCCTGAGGATTTCAAAAATATTTGAAAGGAAATTACTTTGGGATGATTTTAGTAATATATTAGTTGTGGCTAGGGAATAATATGTGGCTTGAAGAACTGAATCCTTTGAATTGGCATTACCAATTGATCATCTTCCCATGCTAAGTATTTTCCTAGATCTTTCCAGATCCTATCAGAAATGAACTATACTGAGTCCATTCTTCTCAAGTCCTACCTTTCTGATGGTTGGCAGGTAGCTAATGATTGTTTATATGCTAATGTACCCAGACCTAGAAAATAGTAGAAAGGGATACTAGAGGCTTATCTATAAATAAGTTCTCAAACTGGGCTCTGATAGTCATTTTTAGTGAGAACCATTGCTAGTTATGTGAACTTTTTCCTTATAAAGTGTCCCCTGCACAGAAAAAAAATCTGTTTTTCAGCTTTAAAATCACGTAGTTCCTTGCTTACTTTGGCAGCACATATACTAAAATCACTTAGTTCCTAGTCTTTAGCAATTGAATTACTGTTTTCCTTTTCCTACCTAAAGTAATCACACCATTTTTGTTTTCTTGGCTTACTTTTATTATGCTACATAAATAATGTAGTTTATCAGAAAAGTCCATTAGAATCCCTCGCCCACTGCCACCCATTAATTTGACTGAATCTATCATGGAAGTCTGTGTAACTAGGTTTGTTTTGGACTCATATCCTAAAGATCTTAATTACTTGAAATGCCATAACATGTAAGTCTTTGAAATCCAGTATATAATTTACATTTACAGAACATCTCAGTTCACACAACACACATATCAACTGCTCAATAGCCATATATGGCTAATGACTACCATATTGGACAATATATTGCTAGAACCTCATGGAAAGCTTATTCCAACTGCACAGATTTCAGGTCCCATTCTATATGATAAAGTTCTAAGGCTTAACTTGTAATTACAAACTACTTTCATAAGAGAGAAGTCAGTACTTTTTTTTCAAGGTACTGGTTTTATGATCTGGGATAATTTAAAATCATTATACACATCAGAATCAGTTGAATGATTTCAAAGCTTGAGATTTAATGACAAGTTTATTTTTCTCCTTTTGGCATTAGAGGTGTGATCTAAAAGCAATGAGATTAATTTTCTTCAGCAGTTTGCAAAACTGGCTCATGGAAGTATCCAAAGGGACATTCTTTATACTCTCTTCAAAACTCAAGTTCTGAGCAGTATTAAGGATTGTAAAATATCTTGAGGAAACTAAGTTCTATTGAGAAAAGAAAGGGAGACGAATTGTTCAGGTCCAAATGGACATTCTAATGAATAGGCAAAATCATGGGCTACAACATTAGGATAAGACTATAGCCATTTGGTAAGACACTTGAGATGAGTGGTATTCATTTGGCTATGCAAATTCTATTATCTGTAACTTATTCTCATTCCCTTATAACCTTAACCATGTTTATTTATTCATCATGCCTTCAGCGCAGGTGACCTAAGTTATAGGTAATTTTCATATCTTGTGTATAGAGGGAGTAGAGGAATGGGGAGCAAAGCCACTCCATTGCCAGGCACAGTGAACTGGATCCATTCCATGTGTCTATCAGTGCATAACCTCCTCAGACTCAGGAGTTTTGCCTTAAAAGGAGATAGTAGGCCAAGTATGCAGTCAGCCACTTTCTAGCTATGGTGTTTCTGCCATAACCACAGACTATAACCATATTGTAGGAACCTGTGAAATGCTGCAAACAGTATCCTGAAATTGCTGGCCACTGCATTTAACCCAGCCTCCAAGGATATCTGCTAAGTATCTGTGTGGATTAAGATAAAGGATGGGGCCCATGATTTTTTGTGTATATATGATTTAATGTGAAAGTCTAGTTTTTTTACCATTGAGACTTCAAGAGAATAAAAAGAAACAACCATAAAATAGTGGTATAAAAATAATTTTTTATGTAAGGGTCTGCACATTTTACACAGAGAAATTAAAGCTTCTAACAACCTGAATATGAAACGTGGATTTGCTTTTTTCCATTTAGCCTACCTAGTCTTCGCCCAGTGTTGGATGTTAATTATTTGCCACTGACAGACATGAGGATAGCACGGACATTTTGTTTTACCAATGAAGGCCAGGCATTATACCTCGTCTCTCCTACTGAAATTCAGCGGTTAACATACAGCCAAGAAATGTGTGATAATCTTCAGGTAGGTCAGGCACATTTATGAATAAACACTGGACATGGTTGTAAAAAGAGAATTAGAGAGATATCTAAAAGCTAAAGTATTATTGGGCCAGGCAATAAATATGCCTTCCCTAGAATATGTTTTGAATATATGTTCATCATTGTGACCCTGTCAAGTTTAGTGTGGGTCTAGGTATACACAGAAAAAAATAAGAAAAAGGGAAGTGAGAGGGAGAAAGTGAAGATCATACATATTAATGGTTGATTTTTTGTTTGTTCATTTTATTCTTTGTTGTTGTTTTACCTACAGAGAATCCTCTGTAAGATTATAAACCCTCTTAAAAAAAAAAAGGTTATAAACTCTCTCCCTCCCAGGTGGGGAATATGCACATATACACAAAAATTTTGCATACAATTCAGGGAGCTCATGGACTTTTTTTTTGAAGAAATATTAATTTTGATTAAGAGCCATACAAAATAAATACATTTCTGGTGGGTTAGAATTGGGCATTTGTTTTTTATCATAGCAGTAAGCAGAGCCTTGAAATAGAATAAATATAAATGCCTATCTAACCTTGGATAAGCAGTTACAAAATTTGAAAAGAGCATCTTAGAGATTTAATTGGTTCAACCCACTTATTTTACAAAAAAGAAAACTAAAGCCAGTTTTAGTTTAGAGGTTGAGAGTATAAGCTCTGAACTATTTCAGTTGTATTTTGCCCACTTGTATAACTTTGGGCATTTTACTTAACCCACCCATACGCTGTCTTAGAGCACTGCTGTGAGAATTAAGTAAGAACGCTGAGCACAGTGCCTGGAACATAGTATTTTTTTATTTTATTTATTTATTTATTTATTTATTTATTTTAAAGATTTTATTTATTTGAGAGAGAGAGAATGAGAGAAAGCGAGCACATGAGAGGGGGGAAGGTCAGAGGGAGAAGCAGACTCCCCGCCGAGCAGGGAGCCCGATGTGGGACTCGATCCCGGGACTCCGGGATCATGACCTGAGCCGAAAGCAGTTGCTTAATGAACTGAGCCACCCAGGCGCCCAACATAGTATATTTTTAAAATAAATAATAATGTTCTTCTTATTATTATTCAGTAAATACTGAGTTTTTACCATATGCCTGGTACTTGGCTAGGCTATAGAATACAGTGATAAAACAAGATACAAGTCCCTACCCGCTAGTGTGGAGGGAGGTAAGTAAAGAGACAACCACAGCACTCTGGAAGAGACTGCCTATATGTGGCTGTGCCAGAGGTGGAGAGACATGGAAGAGGGGCCCCTGGGTTGCTGGAACAGAAGAGAGGGCTAGTTAGAAAAGGGTTGTAAGGAGTAAGAGTTGTCCATAGGAATGGATGGCTGGGAATGGAAAAGGAAATGATATTCCTGGCAGAATAGTTGTGTGCAAAACCCCAGGAGTTCAGGAAACTGCCAACAAAGTGAAGAGTTAGTGAAAAGGATGGAGGGATAGTGCTGGAGAATTTTTCCAGAACAGATCTGGGAGCACCTGGTAAGAGCCTAAGGAATCTGGCATTTATCCCAAGGGCAACAGGAAGTCATTAAAAAGGTTTAACAGATTTGTTTATGAAAACTAAGATTCTGGTTGCGTATTGTTTCAAGGAATAAGGGAGAACAATTAGGAGGCTTTTTTTAAATAATTAAGGCCAAAAAAACCAATGTCTTAAAGCAGCCAGCAGTGAGAATGGAGAAAAGTTAGCAGATTCAATTGCTATAAAGTATAATCAGTTGGATTGGAGGGTTAGTCGTTGTAGCAGTGAGGGAAAAGAAGGAATTAATAATTATTCCTGGGTTTCTGGCTAAGTAGATGATGCTGCCATTTCCAAAGAGAAGGGATCCAGGAGGAAGACTGCAGGTCTGTTGAGTAGAGGTGAGAGGAAGAGGATGAAGAAAGTCAGGCTGCAGGTTCATAGACAAACTGATATTAGGTCACAGATCTCCTGACTTTTGGCTGAAGTGCCTTCCTCCACACCAGTGGTTCTCAAATTTTGGTGTGCTTCAGAAAGACCTGGAGAACACATTAAAAATATAACCAGAGCACATCTATATGGATTCTGATTCAGTATGTGTGAAATAAAGCCTAAACATCCGTGTTTCTAACAAGGGATTTTTCCAGTCATTCTAAAACACATCAAATATTGAAAACAATTGTATCTTACTATGCAGGAGCTAGGCTCATTTTTGACTCATATTTTGACTCATTTGTCTTGAACCATTTCCTAGTTTTGTACTTCATATAAAAATAAATCCAAACGTCCTCCACATATTACCAAAGGCTTCCTTCTTCATAGGGTTGTCCGTGCTTGGTTCAGGAAAGGGGTTAGGACAGAAAGAGGCTATGGTAATTGAAAAAGGATCCTAAATCCAGATTGGGAGTCATTGATCAGGTAGAAATTAATCCTAAGGTAAATATATTAGCTTCTCATGTTTTCTAACTGTAAAGGGGAGAAAAGAAGAGGACAGAAAAATGAAAATTTTCAGATGTTACTAGAGAAGGAAACGAAAAGGAGGTAGAGAAGAAATGCCAGAAATAAAACTGGGAGCAAAGCAAAAATCGCCAGGAAAATATATGGAAAGCAGGCTATCTATTTATTTATTTATTTATTTTTAAGATTTTATTTATTCATTTGAGACACAGAGATACAGAGAGAGAGAGAGAGCATGAGCAGGGAGAGAGGCAGAGGGAGAGGGAGAAGCAGGCTCCCCGCTGAGCAGGGAGCCCGATGCGGGGCTCCATCCCAGGATGCTGGGATCATGACCTGATCTGAAGGCAGACGCTTAACCATCTGAGCCACCCAGGAGCTCCAAGCTATCTTTTTATTCTGTGCTTTAACATACTACAGGGTTATCTTTTTTCTATCACTTTATTTTTAGTTACTCTAATGCTTTTTTGTTTGAATTTGATACAGGACATGCTAGGAGATTTGTTTATTCCCATTGAGACACCAGAAGCTCAAAACAGAGGCTTTCTCAAGGGACTCTTTGGTGGAAGTGGACAAACATTTGACAGAGAAGAGCTCTGTGAGTAAACTCCTGATTTTGAAACTGTACCACTGAATAGTAGACTTGTTTCTGTGTGTGTGTGTGTGTAACTTAATGTAATATGTGGTCTCAAATTCCAGACCAGGTTTTTTGCTTCTATACCATGAAAATTATTTTTTCACCAAACATGAATAAAATCGGTTACTTCATATTAGGAAATAGTTTAACAAAAACAGTATATGCAATTCATACAAATAATGAGTAAGCTAATAAATACATCATTTGCAAGTAGATCATACCTGCAAGGCAGGGTGAAGATAATCAATTACTAAATTCTGGAAAAAATGTTTGTGAATCTGCCTGCCTTTAATCACTGCTGGGAAACAGATTCTTTATTCAGAACACAAGGTTTATCAACACTACAGAATAAATTACTTTAAAATTCTTCCAGTGGAACTCTGATGAATAATCGAAAAGGAGTAGAAAGATACTAGGGAACATTTTCAGAAAGAATGTATTTCCCAGAATATCTCAGCCCTATTTGGTCTTGAAGATCAGAACTCCTTTCTCTTGAACTTTTCACCAAGCAAAAGATCTAGGTGCCTCCATATGATGGAATACTATTCAGCCATAAAAAGAAATGAAGTTTGATACATGCTACAACAGGGATGAAACTTGAAGACATCATACTAAATTAAAGAAGGAAAAAAGGCCACGTATTGTATGATTCCATTTATAAGAAATGTCCAGAATAGGCAAATCCATAGAGACAGAAGGTAGATTAGTGGTTGCCAAGCACTGGGGCAAGGAGGGAGGGGGAGTGACTGCTAATGGGCACAGAGTTTCTTTTTGGAGTAATGAAAATGTTTTAAAATTAGATAGTGGTGATAGTTGCGTAACTCTGTCAGCATACTAAAACCACTGAATTGTACACTTTATGTATATAAAGTATGTGAATTATATCTCAATAAGGCTCTAATTTAAAAAAATACCTTTTGATATTACTCCTAACATTACATCCTTAAGAATGTTCATTAAATTTCTACCAAGATAGCTGTCTTTCAATAAAAACTTCCAAAAAAAAATCATTAAAATTAAACTGAACTTTGTAAATGATAGGGAAATTTTTATTCTTTTATAAAGTAACAAAATTTCAACACATGTATACTAATGTCCATCATGCATACCCTGTTCTTTAGTATTTATTTCCTCCCACACACATCTTTAAACAGTAACAACAACTGACGCCTACAGAGGATGATAGCAACAGAAGAGAGATGGTAGGAATGAAGACAGGCAGAAATTTAAACAAATGAACAGACATAAGATTGGAACAGACCCTGATATGGGTTAAATATGAAATCACATATATTGTGAGCATCCCAATTCAGCAATGTCAAGAAATGCAATGATGCCATATTGCATGGAATCCACACACATACAAAGGCAGGCAGTAACAATATGGTTACCTCACAGTCTCAGACTCTTTCATAGATATTTTCGTGGGTAAAAGGTAACATCTCCAAATACCCATCTACAATAAGAACAAATATGTCTCTCTCTCAATGAGAATTATGACACTAGAATTTAAGGTA
Source organism: Leptonychotes weddellii (assembly GCF_054177405.1). Lineage (NCBI taxonomy): Eukaryota > Metazoa > Chordata > Mammalia > Carnivora > Phocidae > Leptonychotes > Leptonychotes weddellii. Next base: position 133,132,270 of record NC_138369.1, on the reverse strand, counting down.
AGTACTTTGGTGATAAACTTGATTCTAATTATTTGAATTACTGACAATATGTCTTAAATTGCTATGGCTTGAATCCCCAGTTGGGGAAGCTTCAGCGGGAAGAGCATCTCGCAGCTTGGCCCAGCACATTCCCGGACCAGGTGGTATAGAAGGGATGAAAGGTGCTGCCGGAGGGGTGATGGGAGAGCTGACGCGCGCTCGGATCGCACTTGATGAGAGAGGACAGAGGCTAGGAGAGCTGGAAGAGAAGACTGCAGGCATGATGACCAGCGCGGAAGCATTTTCCAAACATGCACATGAGGTAAACGGCTTAATATAGCGTCTTCATACAATAATAACTTGAAACACTGGGGCCCTGCACAAGAAAGCGCAGAGATGTCACTGTAAGTAATCCTGTGTGAGAACCAGGGTAACCTGGATCTCGTTATAAGTGTCATAATTCCCCCAGTATTTGGGAGAGAAATGCTTTTAAATACTATATTAATACTACTTTACCTTAGGAGATAATTTAAAAGAAAATTATTCATTGGTTCTGATACATTGGGTCTATATTGTGCATCTGCTACTAAAAAGGTGCTTAGATACATTATATGATCCTCCCCCCTCACCCAAAAAAGGTGTGAGGGGCACTAGAAGCTGGAATCCACACACTACTTTTTGCTTTAATTGTTAAAAATCAGCTGAGTCTTTTCAGCTTCGTTATTTTTAAAAAACCTTTTCATATGTACTTTATTTCAAAAAGTAAAGGAAGTTTTATAAATTTAAGATTTAGATATGCATGATTGGCTCAATATGGGCTTGCTTTGGCTAGTACTTTTAAAGATTTTTAAAAACATTTTATTGTGACTATTTTTTCTTTGCAGTTAATGCTGAAATATAAGGATAAGAAATGGTACCAATTCTAAACTTCTAAAGAAGCTCTGACTGCTTTGAGAAACCATTATTCAGGGAAACCAAATTTATTCCCAGCATCACTATTCAACTTGCTAGAAGCCAGTTTCTTCTACAAAATGTTCCATTACAGTACATCTGAAGTTATCATAAGGGAAATTTATTAGACACTGTACAACCCAAAGGCGGGAACCCTGGTTAAAATCCCAAGACACGGCTGAGTTTGTCTTTTCCCAACGTGGAATGGAGCTATCATCTTGGCCTGTCATTTGCTAAGGATTTACATTTAGGAACTACGGGGAGTCCTTCTGATTTGAAAAAATCCTGTACAAACAAAAGCATTAATGCACTTAATGAAAAAAAAAATCTTTGCATGATAAATTAACATCCTAAGAGGAAAAGAAAAAAAGCATGTTGTGACAGAAGAAAAAAAGATTTATGGCAAACTATTTTTATAAATTGGGCCACACCTGACAATTTAAAAAATCTGCATTAGAAGATATCAGTGTATTTCAGGTACATTTACCATACCCAACTGAAAAAGAAAAGAAAACCAGAGTTTTCTTCTCATCTATAACTTTCATTATACTAGGACATTATTGAATTCTTATGGCAGGAGTCTGATTAATGTTTGTCTTTCCATAATATTTTACATCATCACCGTTATCAGTCATAATCGAGTATTGCCAGGATAGTAAGTCATTCCTCACACAGTAATTTCCGTTTGTCACTTTCAGAACAATTGGCTAGTTTTAGTCATAAACCGTGCAGGGTTGGGTCACCTCAAAGCATTTTTTCAGCCTGGCTTGTGCTCTGCAGGGGAGTTAATGATAAGTTGGGGGAAACTAGACTACAGGAACAGTGCAGTTAGCTTTGAGAACTGATTTCACACACTCTGGTTTCAGTTTCTAAAGGGATATGTTTTTAATGCTCCATTTGTATCTTTGTCTGCCAATTACACAGTATATTACTGTTCAAGCCCAGTGGTGTCTTCAATCCAAAGGTGCTCTTGCAGCCTGACACTCACAGACCAAACTGGTCATTCTCTTTAATATGATTCAGTAAAACCTCAGTTAATGTTTTGGGAAAGAGATTCTGATTTACTACATTTCTGATTAACAAGGGCTTTCATTAGTAAATACTTTTTGGTTCAATACTTATTATTGAAAATCTTTATAAAATGTGGTATTTTTGCTATGTTGGCCTTAGTCACCATTATAGACAACAGAAATACAGAGAGAATTTAATGATACAAAATGAATAATTTTGTCACTCTTTAGGCTAAATGATATAAGCCACAAATTATGTCAGTAGATACCGAACACCTTTTCCTTATTAAAAACTCTTTTCAAAGTGAAATAAGGCATACCCTTAATATGATAAAAGTTATCTGTCATAACAGCGAGGCTCTAGAGGCAAATAAATAAATAAAGACACCTGCTATCATTATTTAACATGATTCTGGAAATTAAAAGTCATAGAAAATGAATATATGCAGGTTCTAGGACCCACCCTGTAATATGTTGTTCTTTCAAAAAGAATTTTTTAAAAAAAATTAATGGGTTTGACTTAATGAATTTTGATTATTCCAGGTCTTACCAGATTTGCATTTGTGTTTCCTAAGAATTCACCATTTTTCCTGAAATCCAGGTTATTTTAGTAGCCCCAAATAGTATTTGTTTGTTTTTTTAGATTTTTTAATTCTTAGTCTATTTTTTTGAAGTGGCAATTCCTTTAAATGTTCTCAGTAATTTTGAGAAAAGATGATAGAGTCAGAAAATGTATACTTTATCTCCCCAACTCCTGATTAGTGGAATACAAATTAATGAGGTTTTACTGTATCAGAATTATTTTTATAATTCAAAGAGACAGCAATAACAAGAATCTGATGTGGATGTGATTTTTCTCTTTGAACTTTTCTGTTCTGTTGCACTGACCTTAGCATGCATGTGCATGCACACACACCATTTCAACCACCACCACCATCTTATCATCATCGTCTTTGGAAAATGAGTACTGTTGATCCATGTAATTCTTTACATGTCTCTTCTCCACTGTTTAAATGTCTTGCCTCTATCTTGGAACATAAGAAAAATACTCCTAGTAACTTGGACAATGATAGAGAAAATAACTCTGAGTCTTCGTCATCAAAATTACATTATATCTACTATGGTGGCTTCAGAAGATAAGCTTGCAAGCTACAGTCTCCAAGTCGACTTTATCTCCCTATGACTCCCTCAGGAGATAAACCCTTCTTAGTGTCCCAGGGGAAAATGGGTCTTTGTGCTCTATTCACCAATAAGAAGCTAGAAGTATTTGTTTTCTTGAATCTAATAATCCCTACCATGAAATCATCCATTAACCTTGGTGTTTGGAGGGAAGGATGATTGATTTATCATTTATTTTAATCCCTTACAACTTTGCTTCCTACACTTAAGACTCAGACTTAGTGCCCCAATCACCATAGGGGCCATCATCTAACTTTGGAAGGATAGTGACAGAACTGAGAGAGATGTTTCCTGATAATTTAGTCATAAACACAATTTTTCAAATCTTTTATATAGCCTTGGAGTGATTCTCAAGTTAATAAATCAGAATCTAGGTTTCTATTCCTCAAAGATCTTAAGGGATTATAAAAGGAAAAAGTTTATTGTTGGAGTCCCTTTTTATGTGACCTATGTGTCCAATTTTAAATGTACCATCTATCTGTTATTGGCATTAAGGGTTCTCCAGGGCTTAGAGAAAGAAAGAGAGAGAGAGATTATGCCCAAGGTTGGTTGAAGAAGATGAAAATGAGCTCTTTTAAATACTTGGTTATAAAATGTTTGGCAGAAGGGAAAAATGAAAAAGGTCTAGAAAAGTAAGCTAAAAATCCTCTCCTTGGTTTAGGATCATTGGGACAACCCAGGAGAATGTGATTACAGTCTGACCCTATGAAAGACATTATAACTTGACTACTTTCTTTGAGAGGCAATGCCAAAAGGACTCAGACATTTCTATCAGGGTTTGCTCTTTGCATCAGGAGAAAAGTGGTAGCCTTCACAGCTTCCTCATCTTTGTCTTCTGTAACACCAACCCCATTACTGACTACATACTATTTCATATACACACTGCTCCAGGTGCCAGAGATACTTGCCAGTAAGTCATGTATTCTGGATGGCACCATTACAGGGAGTATGGTTGTTGTGTAGCAAGTTTAGTGTACATAATTGCGTATAACATAGCCCTAAAGGGATAAAATGCAGAAGATAAGGTCTGACTTTGCAAAGTAAGAGGAAGTGCCAATTTGGTGCAAGAGGATTGGGGTGGGGAGGGACATGAGAGCCAGAGTTAAGTGGAAGAGGTTTTGATGAGAAACTAGAGGCACAGATGGCCGCTTTTATTTATATAGTTATGTAGGGAACTGATTCTCAACCTTGGCTGTACATGAGAATCACCTAAGGAGCTTTTACAATTCCAATTATATCAAAATCTCTTGGAGTGGGAGCCGAACATTGTTATTTTTGAAAGCCCCCAATGTGGTTCCAGTGTCAGCCAGGGCTGACAAACACAGCTTTATGGTCGATTAGGGAAGACACATTTGTCTACCTCGGCTGGTATCCAAGCCCCACCTCTGAGGAGTCATGGAAGGCAAGATGCAAAGATACAGTGTTGTCTGGATTGAGAATTATTGTGTTGTAACCCAAAACAAAGGTTCTGTGCAAATTTCTGACCAGGCAATGCCCCATTGACTTTTAATAATTCTGTCTTTGTGATTTTCTCCCATGTGACTTGGCCATTATTCCTATTCAAACATCTAGGTTTTGATTGTCTTATACATGTGACATCACAAGACACCAGAAGAAATATAAGAAATTCAACAGCATGTAAAGCTAAGTGGAAAACTAATTCTTAGTAGTTGGATAGTGGAAATTAAAACAATCATTTATTAAATCAGGCCCAAATTTATTTTTCATTCTTCATTTGGAGGAGACATGGGTACTAGGTACCTGTTCTGCTATAGTATATTTTACTGGACTTGATCTTAGCAAGAAAGAAGAATAGCAGTTCCTTTTTGATTGTTGTCTTAGCTCCCAGGGCCACTTATATTTTTTTCTTAGTTATTGGACATGTGTTTAAAGGGAGAAGAATGTCTGTAACTCACGATCTGGCCTCCAGTGCCCTCAGAGACTGTTTTCACCTTCAAAAAGGGAGAGTCTGCTTATCCAAGGCAATAACCCTCAATGAGAAAACGTGAGAGTTCTCTCCTCTCTTACTGCTCCCCTCTGGTATTGGCCTGTGCTTCTCAACTGCAAAGCCAGAAAATAAACTAGGTGGTGGTCATAGACAAGTGTACACAGAATCAAAATCTCTAATAACCTATAATTTTTAGTAATTATGTGATGTTTTATTCTAGGAAATAAGAAACAGATGACATCATTGATGTATCTTTCTTTCATCTTCAGAATTTTTGCATCTTTTCAGAAAATGACAAATTACTATTTTTCTGTTGCACTCAGCAATTGTGACTAAAAATTCTTGTAGTCTGTAGAGATATCAATAAAATTGTATATGTTTGTACATAGATGCTCTTATGTTATGATATCATGCACTACTAAACATTTTTGCCAAGATTAAATATGGACAGAGGGAACACTTTCATCTGCAACACTTTGAACCATGGTTTTGCAAAGTATACTTGTTTTAAAAATGCAGAGAAGTGGGTAGGGGAGCGATATACAGCACATTTGTTTGAAAGAAGAAACAGAAAGAAAATACTAAACACAAGTTCTCCAAACTCACAGATTTTGCTAGAGTTTATTAATCCAAAAGGATAGAGTAGCACCCCAAGCATCCCCAAATTTCAAACTGGGGAGTTGTGTAACTTTTTTATGGAAGATTTTACAATTTTTGAGGATGCTGATTGATTAGACCTTTGGTGAATTACAAGTAAAACTAAATTTGGTGAGGGTGCAGAATAAAAATCTGAGGCTGAGTAAGATATACTTACAAACTCAATATTCATACCTTACTTCTTGACTTCGTTAAAATAATCCCATTCAGGCAATAACATAAACCATTATGGGCTTTTATCACTTCCTGGTGGTTATAATGAACATTCATTAACCCCACAACCTCCAAAAGTCCCCCAGAAAGACATTGCTCTCCTGGCTTTCATCTGCACAGTTAGTTCCTCTTCAGGCACTTTCTTTATATTTACCTATACTGTAGCCTTAGCCAATTAAGCTTATTCTTCCAAATGCTGTCTAATATCTTGAAGATACAGAATCCAGGTTTCTCACTGTTGGAGAAGTACAAATAAAAGGGAATGTGAGAGTAAATATTGGATTAGAATTGGAACTATCGTTGTGAATTTTATGTATATACATACATACACACACACATATCCATGATGCAAAAGTGTGTGTGTTGTTCACATATATGTATCCTAATTCTGAATGCTGAGAGGACTGGGAACACCACTCCAGGAACATAAAGCACACCTAGAGCTTGGATTTTGATTGTCAAGAAATAGCTGGTTTCAAGGCTAGAAAATATTTTTATTCTAGAAAATAAAATATTCAAAGAATGATGGAGATGTGTCAAAAGGACACAGAAGCCAGCTTGAAAGGGCCCACATAGGTCAAATCAGGGATAATTTGAGAGTCAAAATTAATAATAGTAATTGAATAAAATAGCTACCCATGAGTCCACACTGATGTTAATTAATTAATTAGGAGAAGGGAAATCTCGTCCTTACAATAGAATGTCTACCAATAAATGTGGATAGAATTTTTAAATTACTCTTTGTCACACAGAAATTAGGGGCAATAAACCAATGAATGCTAAAACTCGGGTTAAAATGGAATGAAGGAACAGAATACTTACATAGTCCCAAAGTATCTTCACAAAAACTACTTGTTAATCAAAAAGATAAGATATAATTGTAAACTACAGAAACCTGGTAGACACGATTTTAAACAAGTGATCTAAGTTATCACTACCAGTAAGGGAATAAATCAACATCATGTGCCATCTGACAGCATATAATAAGAAGACAGCATCACCTCTGTAATAATTCTGCCAAAAATACACAACCCAGGTCTAACCATAGAAAATATTGGACAAAATCAAATTGACATTCTATAAAATGACTGCCCTGTATTTAAAATTATCAAAGTCATGAAAGTCAAGGAAAGATGGATGTTCCAGATTTAAGGAGACCAGAGAGTCATGACAACTGCGTGTAACACGTGATCTTGGATCTGACCCTTTTGCTATAAAAAACATAATTGCAGCAATTCACAAAACTCACCTGAGTGGGATTCTTGGTACTATTCTTGAAACTTTTATTTAGGTTTGAAATTACTTCAAAATAAAATTATAAAAATAAAACGTTTTCAATTTTGTCGAATTACTTGCATTTCAATGACATTGTCTTCTACCTTTCATAGTAAATGGACAACTGCTTTATGGGGTTAGAGTAGTTTTTCAAGATGGTTTGGGAAGCCAACCATTATTTAAAATTTTTCTTTTAAAAATGTTTTAATTACACAAATAATACATGAATGTATATTTATAATCATACCAAATAATAAAACAAAATAAAGCGAAAGTTTCCCTCGGTTACCTCCTACCCTTTTCTGTTCATAGTTATTAGTTCGTTGTTTCCTTCCAAACATTTTTCTATGCTGCAACTTGCTCATTCATGTACCTATTATGTCTTAGGTAACTTTCTATCATCAGTATTTATAAATATCACTCAGTCTTTTTAATTTACTTGTATTATTCCATAGTGTCCATAAAACATAATTTTTTACCATTCCGCTACTAGTAAACAGATATTTTCCAATCCCTTGATATTATAAATAAGACTGCAATAAACACTGTTGCACATGCATTTTGCATATCTGCAAACAGTTCTCTAGAGAAGATATTGTGGAATTAAGTCAAAGGGCATGCTCAATCAAACCTCTCAAATAGATGTTGCCAATTAAACTATCCTTCACCAGTATACAAGAATTACTGTTTCCTTACATCTTCACCTATTCTCAATATTAATCTTATTTTTTTTCACAATCTAAAAGGTGAAAATGACATCTTACTATTTTTTTGGAATTTCCCTGGTTAGTGAAATTGAATACCTTTTTATGTTTAATTAGACACACTTACTCTGTCTTCTGTGACTTGTTTGTAATTTTTTACTACATTCTCTGAATAGTTCTATTGTGGCCACCCTACAGAAGAAGACTGGATGGCCTACCCAACATTTGGTTTGGATGTTGAAACTGATCCACCACACACACCCTAAGAGTGTATGAAAAATAAAGCTTTCTGGGGAGATCCGTAGCTCCCAAATTGGTCAAAAATAGCTACACAGAATAAGGAAAAAAGACAGGCTGGCGGTTTTTATGTGGTTAGAGGGTGGGGCCAGGATTTGCAGGAAGGAGTTTGCCCAATAAAGAAGGGAGCACCAAGTCTTGCTTCTCAGCTTACCCAGATGTGGGGCACAGGAGAAGAGACGGTAAGACTTAAAACTTGTCAGCAAACGGCAAAAAATGGAGTCAGACTCTTTATTATAGGTCACTTCTCTATTATTCATTTGTATTACAACCCTGGAAATTAATGTAGCCTATTTGTTTTCTATAACTGATTTTTCCTTGAGTCTTCCTAAAGGCCAGTCAGATAATCTCTCCCTTTCCTTTTCGCAAGACAGGCTTCCTGGTTTGGAGGAAGGCTCGTGTGACCTCATGGCAAGGGAAGAGGGGTGGTGGTTCTTGTGCTTCCCTGTGAGTCCTGCATCATTCATTCTACAGTAGTGGCTGGTCTGGTGTCCACACTTGAACACCTTTCACTGATTTGTACTGAAGCCCAATTAGTGAACGTGTGGCTTCCTCTCCTGTTTGGAGAAGGGCCTGCGGTCATCACTTGCTAACTCAGCCTCATCTAGGCTCCGGATATCTTTTGGGTTCTCATGCCCTGGATTAGACTGTTCTGTGTCTTAGATGTCTGCCATCCCTTTTTCATATTGAGGATTTTCTTTTAATATAATCAAATTTTATAATCTTTTAGCTTTATGACTTTTAAACATTGTTTAAAGGTCTTTATGTCTATAAAATAATAACTCATAACCTCTTTAATTTTATAGCTTTATTTTTACATTTAGGCTTTTAATCCATCTGGAGTTTTGAAATAGAGATCTAACTTGATATTTTAAGAAATGGGTAACATATCACTATGCCCCCCTTTTTTTTTTTAATGACATCTAATTTGAAATGACATCTTAATTTTCTATATACATAATGTCTGTTTTGTAAATTCTTCAGTCTGTCCCAGTAATTGTCTATTACTGTGTCCATATCAAATATTAAATTACTTTATCTTTATAATCTGTCCTAATATCTGATAGATATCTTTGATCCTTTTCAAGTTTGGTAGGTATTGATCTTATTTCTCTAGGTAAGTTTCAGAATATCACCTATCTAAAAAAAAAAGTCCTCTTGAGACTTTCAATGAAATCACAGTAAATTTATGGGTTAACAAATAATGATGTTTTTTGCTTTCATCACTTCCTCTAGGACATTTCATCCTTTTTGTCACAACCATTTTCCTCATTTATATTGATAATTTTGCCTTCACTAAATTTTTTATGTTGCACATCTAGAGTACCTTGGATAGCATCAGTAACAATATTTCTAGTCAGCTATTTCTTCTATAACTCTGTTCGATTTGAATTTCACTTCTAGTGTTGTCATTTTTCATTTCTCTGGTGCACTTGCATCTTTATTAGCCAATTTCCTCTTTTGATTACCCATTTTTGTAAAATGTCACATGAATTTAACACTGGGAGACCAAGAGTCAGTGCTGCTATATGTTTTACTGTCTGTGCCTAAAATCAATGACAGATGTGCAGTGACCAATCATGGATAGACTTTGAAAGAAGTGATGTATTTGGTAACTTATCATGATGCATGTGTTAGTGTCCTATTAGTGCTATAACAAATTACTACAAACTTACCAGCTTAAAGCAACACAGATTGAAGAGTGGCATCACTAAGTTGGTGACACTGATCATTCCCAACTTCACACCCCCTCACAAGAACAACTAACAACTAAAAAAAAAAAAAAAAAAAGAACAACTAACAACTATACACAGACACCAGTGAGAAATCCTAGAACACAGGGCTGAGACTGAAGCATCCCCCTGGACCAAGGAGACTGAGACAGACCACATTACAAGGGTAAAAGGAGCGGCTACACTGACCACACTGCCTCTCCCCCAGATCAGCACAGCATGACACCAAGAAGTATCTAAGCCTATGGTTTCTCCAATGGGTGGACATCCAGCTCCCCTACCATTGTGAGTTCCTTCTTGGGGGTCTCACTCCAGTCTTGCCCCAAGGGGATCTCAGGGGAATCTGCAGGGCTTGACCACTGGAAATTAGATTGTGACAGTAGGAGAGACTTGCAACAACCAGCACTTGGATCTTGGCAGACCAAGATCTTACTTATAGCACCCAAGGAGAAGTCACAAACAGCATCTATGTTCATCTGCAGAACCAAGACAGTGGTATAGTCTGACCAGGGAACTTGGCAGGGTGCAGGTTCGCCTGACTTATGACCTCAAATAAAGAGCCTTTCCAGCCCTGGAGCCTGGTCTGCCCCCATCTCCCACCATGCCCCTCCACCCCACCATTCATACAGAGATGCTGAGTCATAGCCTTACCCACTGTTCAATGTAGCTCCTAGCCCTGCCTATCCAGAAAGCCTGAACAGAAGATCTGAAAGTGGCATAGCCCAACAATGCTCAAGTGTAGAGTCCAGCAGGCAGATCTGATCATCGGTACAGTAAGCCAGTGGCCACATTCTGCCAGGAAACTTGGGGCACAGGTCAGCAACAAAGAGTCTTGCCAGCCTTGGAGCCAATTACCTCACTCTGCCCAATGAGAGGAGCTGATTCATAACCCCACTCACTAATGAATGTGATTCCCAGCCCTGCACTACCAGAAAGCCTGACAGAAACACCTGGGAGGCTAGCTGGAGGCAGCTCTGCTGCTCTGTTCAGGTAGAAAAGCTAATTCATAGCCTCATTCACTGTTGAGTATAGCTCCTACCCTCTCCTGACCCAGATCATCTGGGATGCTGCTTGGAGTTGGCTCTCCAGCCCCGCCTGGGAAGGGGAACTAATTCATAGCCTCACCCATTGCTGAGCAGAGCCGCCAGCCCTGCCTGACCAGGAAGCCTGGCCTTAGCACCTAGGAATCTCTGGAGCCCAACCCATGGCCCTGAATACAACAACACTTGAGTGAAGAACCCGAACATCAGCTCTGCATGCTCAGAACCAAGACAGTGTCCCCATCTGTCCAGGGAGCTTAGCATGCAGGTCTGATTTGATTCCCAACAAGAATACTAATAGCCTTTGGGCATGTACGGGGTCCTGTCTGGACGGGGAAACTAATTCCTACCCCTAGCTGCTGCTGTTACACCCTTCACCACCACCCCACCACCCCCAACCAAAGGACCTAACAGAGTACATGGACAGCTACACAGCCCATCCTACAGCCCACTTAAAGTGGCACTTGAAAAGAAAGCACAGATTGGGGTTTTCTCCATCTGTATAGCAAAACCTGCCTAGCCAGGAAATTCAGTGTGCAGCCTAGCCTGATTTGGGTCCCCAAACAATGATGGTGCCCTGTGAGGACAGTGAAGCTAATTCATTTACTACACCTGCTGCTGAGTATAGTACCTCATCCCAATCATCTAGAAAGCCTGATCAGAGAACCCAGTCAACCACAGAATCTATCCTATATTCTCTTTATAGCAGGGAACCAAACCAGCAGTCCTATCCAACTGCTCTCAGTGAGTAGCATCCCCTTGCCCTTCAACCTCAAAGCATGGGCAATGCCTTGCCCCAAAACAGACCCTCATAATAAACCCTATTGGCTCAAGGACATTACCAGCTGAAAACATCCAGAACATCAAGTCAAGTGTACTGGTGAAGAACTATCTCTACCAAAGTGAACTCATAAAGTCTAGAAAATAAAACAGCTTACTCAAATGCACAGACACCAACAAATAGAATCAAGGATCACAAAAATCAGGCAAATATGACATCACCAAAGGAAACTAGTGACGCTCTAATAACTAACCATAAAGAAATGAAGATCAAAGAATTCAGAATGGGTGCACCTGAGTGGTTCAGTCAGTTAAGGTTCAGTTAACGTTCAGCTCAGGTTTTGATCTCAGGGTCATGAGTTCAAGCCCTGCACTGGGCTCCACACTAGGTGTGGAACCTATTTAAAAAAAAAAAAAAAAAGGACTTCAGAATACTCCTCTTACAGAAGTTTAATGAACTATAAGAATACACAGACAACTGAACAAAACTAAGAAAACAATGCATGAACAAAACAAGTAGTTCAACAAAGAAAATATAAACTATAAAAAAACAACAACAACCAGAAATCCTAGAGCTGAAAAATACATGATCGGAGTGAATAATTCAACAGAGAGCTTCAGCAGCACACTCAACCATGCAAAAGAGAGACTCAGTGACCTGAAAGATAGGATATTTAAAGTTGTCCACTCAGAGAAGCAAAAAGAAACAGGAGTGAAGAAAGCCTATGAGAATTAGGGGACACAATCCATATGTCCACATTATAAGAAGACCAGAAGAAAAGAAAGGCATAGAAAATATAGTTAAAGCAATAATGGCTGAAAACTTCAGATCCATGAGACCCAATGAACCCCAAATAGGCTGAGCCTCAATAGGGCTCCAGTGAGACACATTATTATTAAATGGTCAAAAATCCAAGACAAAAATTCTGAATGCAGCAAGAGAAGAAACAAATTATATACAAGGAAACTCCCATAAGACTATGGGTGGCTTTCTCAACAGAAACTTTCCAAGCCAGGAGAGAATGGGATGATCTATTCAAAATACTGAAATAAAAAACTGTCAAATAGGAATTCTATACCCAACAAAGTTGTCCTTTAAAAAACGAAGAGGGGCATCTGGCAGACTCAGTCAGTTAAGCATCTAACTTCAGCTCAGGTCATGATCTCAGGATCCTGGGATCAAGCCCCACATTGGGCTCCCCACTCAGCAGGGAGTCTGCTTGTCCCTCTGCCCCTCCCCCACTCATGCTTTCTTTCTAATAAATAAATACATAAATAAAATCTTTTAAAAAAATGAAGAGATAGGGGCGCCTGGGTGGCTCAGTCATTAAGCGTCTGCCTTCGGCTCAGGTCATGATCCCAGGGTCCTGGGATCGAGTCCCACATCGGGCTCCCTGCTCTGCGGGAAGCCTGCTTCTCCCTCTTCCACTCCCCCTGCTTGTGTTCCTGCTCTCGCTATGTCTCTCTCTGTCAAATAAATAAATAAAATCTTTAAAAAAAAAAAAATGAAGAGATAAAGATTTTCCTGAACAAACAAAAGCTGAGGGAATTCATAACCAACAGACCTGCGTTACAAGAAATGCTAAAGGAAGTTCTTTGAGAAGAAGTAAAAGGATATTAATTAACATCATAAAAATAAAAGAAAGTGGTAAACTCACCAGTAATGGTAAATACATAGTCAGTTAGGTTCCGTAATATGGTAATAGAGATACATAATTAACTCTAGTTTAAAAGTTAAAAAAATAAATATATTAAAATAACCAGAAGTACAATAATCTGTTATTGGATACACCGTATAAAAATATGTAAAGTATAACATCAATAAAATGTGAGGGAAAGGAGAAGTAAAAGTGTAGTTTAGGAATGCTATAGCAGTTAAGTTGTTACCAGTTTAAAATAGGATGTTATAATTTTGTTATAGTTGGGGACTTTAATGGTCTACTCTCAACAATGGATAGATCATCTAGATAGAGAATCAATACTGAAACAGTGGATTTGAGCAACATTATAGACCAAGTAAACCCAACAGACATATACAGAATATTCTATCCAACGATAGCAGAATACACATTCTTCTCAAGCACAAATGGAACACTTTCTAGGATAGACCATAGGTTAGGCAACAAACAAGTCTTAGCAAATTCAGGAAGACTGAAATCATACCACATATCTTTGTGATCACAATGGTGTGAAACTGGAAATCAATAACAGGAGAAAACCTGGAAAAATCACAAATACATGGAAAGTAAACAACACTCTCATGAATAACAAATGGATCAAAGAAGAGATTAAAGGGAAAATAAAAGTTATTTGAGACAAAAATGGAAACAAAACATACTAAAACTTGTGGAATACAGTGAAAGTAGTTCTAAGAGGGAAGCTCATAACAATAAACACCTACATTAAGAAACAAGAAAGATCTCAAATAATCACCCTAACTCTATGGCTCAAGGAACTAGAAAAAGAAGAAAAAAAACTAAGTTCAAAGTTAGAAAGAAAGGAAATAAGAATACAGTAGAAATAAATGAAATAGAGAACCAAAAAATAATAGAAAAGACTAACAAAACTAAGAATTCGTTCTTTAAAACAATAAACAAAATTGACAAATCTTTAGCTAGACTAACCAAGAGAAAAAGAGATAGGACCCACACCAACAAAATTATAAATGAAAGAGGAGACATCATAACTGATATCAAATAAATACAAAGAATTCTAAGAGGCTACTAGGAACAACTATACTCCAACAGACTGGACAACCTAGAAGAAATGGAAACATTATTAGAAACATACAATCTACCAAGACTGAATCAGAAAGAAATTGAAAATTTGAATAGGGCATTTACTAGTAAGGTGATTGAATTACTAATCAAAAACTTCCCAACAAACAAAAGCTCTGGCCCAGATGGCTTACTGGTGAATTTCACCAAAATTTAAAGAATTAATGCCAATCCTCAAACTCTTCCCAAAAATCAAACTCAGGCCAACATTACCCTGATATTAAAGCCAGAAAAGGACACTACAAGAAAAGAGAACTACAAGCCAATATTCCTAATGAATACAGATGCAAAAATTCTCAATAAAATACTAGCAAAATGAATTCAACAGCACATTAAAAGAATCATTTACCAGGGTGCCTGGGTGGCTCAGTCATTAAGTGTCTGCCTTCGACTCAGGTCATGATCCCAGAGTCCTGGGATCGAGGCCCTCATCGGGCTCCCTGCTTGGCGGGAAGCCTGCTTCTCCCTTTCCCACTCACCCTGCTTGTGTTCCCTCTCTCGCTGTGTCTCTCTCTGTCAAATAAATAAACAAAATCTTAAAAAAAAAAAAAAAGTATCATTTACCATGTACAAGAGGAGTTTATCTTTGGGATGCAAGGATAATCCAACATACACAAATTAATACTATGATTCACCACATTAATAGAATGAAAGAAAAAAAATCATATATTCATCTCAGTGATGCAGAGAAAGCATTTAACAAAATTCAACATCTGTTCACAAATTAGGTATGGAAAGAAGTACCTCAACATAATAAAGGCCTATTTATGACAACAAGCGCACAGCTAACATCATACTCAAGGGTGACAAGTTGAAAGCTTTTCTTTTAAGATTAGGAACAAGACAAGAATGCCCACTCTCACCACTCCTATTCAACAAAGTACTGGAAGTCTTAGCAGGACAATCAGGTAAGAAAAAGAAATTAAAAATACCCAAATTGGAAAGGAAGAAGTAAAATTTTCTCCATTATAGATAACATGATTTTAATATGTAGAAAATTCTAAAGACCACCAAAAAAAACCTTAAAATTAACACAAATAAAGTTGTATCATACAAAATTAACATACAAAAATCAGTAGTGTTTCTATGTGCTAAAAAAGAATTATCTGAAGGGCGCCTGGGTGGCTCAGTTGGTTAAGCGACTGCCTTCGGCTCAGGTCATGATCCTGGAGTCCCGGGATTGAGTCCCGCATGGGGCTCCCTGCTCGGCGGGGAGTCTGCTTCTCCCTCTCCCGCTCCCCCCTCTTGTGCTCTTTCTCTCTCTCACTCTCTCTCTCAAATAAATAAATAAAATCTTTAAAAAAAAAAAAATTATCTGAAAAAGAAATAAAACAGGGCGACTGGGTGGCTCAGTTGGTTAAGCGACTGCCTTCGGCTCAGGTCATGATCCTGGAGTCCTGGGATCGAGTCCCGCATCGGGCTCCCTGCTCGGCAGGGAGTCTGCTTCTCCCTCTCCCACTCCCCGTTTGTGTTCCCTCTCTCGCTGTGTCTTTCTCTGTCAAATAAATAAAATCTTTAAAAAAAAAAAGAAATACTATTTTAAGAAATAAAACAATCCCATTTACTATAGCATCAAAAACAATAAAATACTTAGGAATAAATTTAACCAAGGAGGTGAAAGATCTCTACATTAAAAACTACAAATGAGGAAAGAAATCAAAGATGATGCAAATAAATGGAAAGGTATGCTGTGTTCATGGACTGGAAGAATTAGTAATGTTGAAATGTTTATACTACCTCAAACCATCTATAGATTCAGTGCAATCCCTATCAAGATCCTGTTTTACAGAAGGAGACAAAACAATGCTAAGATTTATATGAAACCACAAAAGACGCCCAAGAGACAACACAACCCTGAGAAAAAAAGAACAAAGCAGGAGGCATCACACTGCCTGATTTCAAACTATACCATAAATCTATAGTAATCAAAACAGTACAGTATTGGCATAAAAACAGACACAGAGCAATGGGACAGAATTGAGAACCCAGAAATAAACCCACACGTGTAAGTCAACTAACATTTGACAAGGGAGCCAAGAATACTTAATGGAGGAAGGACAGTCTCTTCAATAAATGGTGCTGGGAAAATTGGATACTCACATGTAAAAGTACGAAACTAAACCTCTATCTTACACCACTCACAACAATTAATCTGAAATGAAAGACTTAAATTTAACACCTGAAACCATGAAACTCCGTGAAGAAAACATAGGAAAAAAGCTCCTGACATTGGTCTTAGCAATGAATTTTTGGTAAGACACCTAAAGCAACAAAGTAAAAAACAAGTGGGACCACATCAAACTAAAAAGCTTCTGCACAGCAAAAGAAACAATCAACAAAATGAAAATATAACCAGTGGAATGAGAAAAAAATACTTGCACATCTGATAAGGAGTTAATATCTAAAACATACTAAAACTCATACAACTCAATAGCCAATATGCCAATAAACTAAGCAACCTGGAAGAAATGGATGCCTTCCTGGAAACTATAAACTACCAAGACTGAAACAGGAAGAAATGGACAACCTAAATACGACAATAACCAGTAAAAAGATTGAAGCAGTGATCAAAAAAAAACTCCCAAAAAACAAGAGTCCATCCCCTGATGCATTCCCTGGGGAATTCTACCAAACATTCAAAGAAGAAATAATACCTATTCTCCTGAAGCTGTTTCAAAAAATAGAAACAGAAGGAAAGCTTCCAAACTCATTCTATGAGGCCAGCATTACCTTAATCCCCAAACCAGGCAAAGACCCCATCAAAAAGAATTTCAGACTAATATCCCTGATGAATATGGATTCCAAAATCCTCATCCTAGCTAACAGAATCCAACAATACATCAAAAGGATCACCCACCACGACCAAGTAGGATTTATCCCTGGGAAGCAAGTGTGGTTCAACGTTTGCAAATCAATCAATGTGATAGAACACATTAATAAGAGGAGAGAGAAGAACCATATGGTCCTCTCAATTGATGCACAAAAACCATTTGACAAAATACAGCATCCTTTCCTGATTAAAACTCTTTGGAGTATAGGGATAGAGGGAACATTCCTCAAGTTCACAAAATCCATCTATGAAAAACCCACAGCGAATATCATCCTCAATGGGGAAAAGCTGAGAGCCTTTCCCTTAAGATCAGGAACATGAAAAGGATACCAACTCTCACCACTATTGTTCAACATAGTACTGGAAGTCCTAGCAACAGCAATCAGACAACAGAAAGAAAAAAAGGTATCCAAATGGGCAAAGAAGAAGTCAAACTCTCTCTCTTCGCAGATGACATGATCCTTTATGTGGAAAATCCAAAGACTCCACCCCCAAATTACTAGAACTCATACAGTAATTCAGCAATGTGGCAGGATACAAAACCAATGCACAGAAATCAGTTGCTTTCTTATACAACTAACAATGCAACTGTAGAAACAGAAATTAGAGAAACGATTCTATTTACAATAGCACCAAAAACAATAAGATAACTCGGAATAAACCTAACCAAAGAGGTAAAGGATCTATACTCTAGGAACTATAGAACACTCATGAAAGAAATTGAAGAAGACACAAAAGATGGAAAAACATTCCATGCTCATGGATTGGAAGAATAAACATTGTTAAAATGTCTTTGCTACCCAGAGCAATCTATACCTTCAATGCCATCCCAATCAAAATTCCAATGACATTTTTCAAAGTGCTGGAATAAACAATTCTAAAATTTGTATGGAATCAGAAAAGACCCCGAATTGCCTAGGAAATGTTGAAAAAGAAAAACAGCTGGGGGCATCACGTTGCCCAATTTCAAGCTATATTACAAAGCAGTGATCACCAAGACAGCATGGTACTGGCACAAAAACAGACATATAGATCAATGGAACAAAATAGAGAACCCAGACATGGACCCTCAACTCTAGGATCAAATAATCTTTGACAAAGCAAGAAAAAACATGCAATGGAAAAAAGACAGTCTCTTCAATAAATGGTGCTGGGAAAATAGGACAGCCACATGCAGAAGAATGAAACTCGACCATTCTCTAACACCATACCCAAAGATAAACTCAAAATGGATGAAAGACCTCAATGTGAGACAGGAATCCATCAAAATCCTAGAGAACATAGGCAGTAACCTCTTTGACATCGGCCACAGCAACTTCTTTCAAGATACCTCTCCAAAGGCTAGTGAAACAAAAGCAAAAATGAACTTTTGGGACTTCATCAAGATAAAAAGCTTCTGCACAGCAATGGAAACAGTCAACAAAACAAAGAGGCAA
>NC_138369.1:133099597-133113361 GCF_054177405.1 Leptonychotes weddellii | reverse complement strand
CTTCATCAAGATAAAAAGCTTCTGCACAGCAATGGAAACAGTCAACAAAACAAAGAGGCAACCCACAGAATGGGAGAAGATATCTGCAAACGACACTACAGACAAAGGGCTGATATCCAAGATCTATAAAGAACTTTTCATACTCAACACCCAAAAAACAAATAATCACGTCAAAAAGTGGGCAGAAGACATGAACAGACACTTCTCCAAATTAGACATACAAATGACTAACAGACACATGAAAATATGTTCATCATCATTAGCCATCAGGGAAATCCAAATCAAAACCACATTGAGATACCACCTTACACCAGTTAGAATGGCAAAAATTGACAAGGCAAGAAACAACAAATGTTGGAGTGGTTGTGGAGAAGGGGAACCCTCTTACACTGTTGATGGGAATGCAAGTTGGTATAGTCACTTTGGAAAACAGTGTGGAGGTGCCTCAAAAAATTAAAAATAGAGCTACCCTATGATCCAGCAATTGCACTTCTGGATATTTACCCCAAAGATATAGATGTAGTGAAAAGAAGGGCCATATGCATCCCAATGTTCATAGCAGCAATTTCCACAATAGCCAAACTGTGGAAAGAGCCGAGATGCCCTTCAACAGATGAATGGATAAAGAAGATGTGGTCCATACATACAATGGAATATTAGTCAGCCATCAGAAAGGATGAATACCCAACTTTTACATCAACATGGATGGGACTGGAGGAGATTATTCTAAGTGAAATAAGTCAAGCAGAGAAAGTCAATTACCATATGGTTTCACTTATTTGTGGAACATAAGGAATAGCATGGAGGACATTAGGAGAAGGAAGGGAAAAATGAAGGGGAATCAGAGGGAGAGATGAACCATGAGAGGCTATGGACTCTGAGAAACAGACTGAGGGTTTTAGAGGGGACAGGGGTGGGGGTATGGGTTAGTCCAGTTATGGGTATTAAGGAGGGCACATCCTGCATGGAGCACTGGGTGTTATACGAAAACAATGAATCGTGGATCACTACTTCAAAAACTAATGATGTATTGTATGGTGACTAACATAACATAATAAAATAAAATTTAAAAAAATCATATTAAAAAAAACCTAAAGGGGAGTTCTACTTAGTAATAAATGTTTAAAATTTCCCTATGAGATCAGAAAAGAGGCAAAGATGCTCACTATCACTACTTATATTGAACAATGCCCTAGCTGGTAAGTCAAGGAAAAGTAATAAAAGGAATAACGTTTGGAAAGGTAGTTATAAAACTACTTTACAGATGATAATTGTGAAGATAGAATATCTAGAAGTATCTACAGATAAATTTTTGGGATTAGTAAGTAATATTTGCAAGGCTTCTAGACAAAAGAAAAATAAAAACAATTACATTTCTAAGTGCCAGCAGCAAAGGGTTAGAAAATGTAAAAGAAGGAAAAGAATAAAAAAATATACCATTTGCAACAGCATCAAAATTTTTCAAATACCTAGCTATAAATCTAATAAAAAACATATACGATCTCTTCCCCAAAATTATACATTAAGAGAATTTAAGAACTACAGACCTAAATAAATGGACAGATACATCATGTTCATGGATTGGAAAACTCAAGTGTATAAATATGTCCATTAATCCCATCTTGATCTATGAATTCAAGGCAATCTCAAAAAAATCCCAACAGGATTTTGTGTTTGTGTAGAAACTCACAAGCTGCTTCTACAACTTATACGGAAATGCAAAGAACCAAGAATAGGCAAATATTCTTGAAAAACAAACAAAAGAACAAGGTAAGAAGACTTACTTTACCATATATCAAGACATCTTACAAAGCTGCATCACGAAGGCAGTGTGGCACTGTCTAAAGGATGAACAAATACAACAGACAAAAATAATGTGCCCAAAAACAGACACATCCATATTTGGAAATCTAATTTGTGGCAAAGGTTGCACTGAAAAGTAGAGGCGGGAAAGCTCAGTCTTTTCAATAGTTAGGGACAATTGTATATCCTTGAGTGGGGAGGTAGAAAGACCTTGACTCTCAGTCTCTCAAAATACATAAAAACCAATTCCTGGTTGATTGTAGATATAAATGTATATGGCAAAACAAAAAGCTACTAGAGAATATTTTCTTGACATTGGGGTAGAGAAAACTTTGTTAAACAGATCAAGGAAATACTACAATAATACAAAAGACTGATAAATCCATATAAGCAAAGGGCTCATATCTGGAATATATAAAGGACTCTCATAAATCAGTTAAAAACAGACAACTCAAAAAAAAAAAAAAAGACAAAAGATTTAAATAGACCCTCCACAAAAGAAGATATCCAAATGGTCAATAAACAAAAAAGGATCTCAACATCACTAGTCATCAGGGAAAGGCAAATTAAAATCACAGTGAGGTTACCAGAATGGCTACAATTAAAAGGACCAATGATATCAAGCAATGGCAAGAATGTAGATAAACAGAGCTGATGGCAATGTTAACTGGAATAACCACTCTGTAAAACTATTAGGCAGTATATACTAAAGGTATAAATGTGCTTATTCTATGACTCACCAATTCCACTCTAAAGGTAATGAAGTTGGATGCATATGTTCACCAAAAGACACATACAAGAATGTTCATAGCAGCTTTATTAATGATAGCTAAAAACTGGAAATAGTCAAAATGTCTGCCAATATTAGAACAGATAAATAAATTGTTGGTATGTCCCCACAATGTCAGCTAAATAAAGACATGAACTACAGCTGCACATGACACTAATGAATCTCACAGACCTATATCTGAGTGAAAAAAGTCAGACCCAGGAGTACATATGGTATGATTGCACTTAAATAAAATTCAAGTTCATACAAAACTAACCTATAGTTTTTTATGTGTGCTGGAGTGGGAAGTGGACAGTATTGATTTGGAGGGACTATAAAGAAGCCTTCTGGGTGCTGGAAAAGTTCTATATCATGACCAGGATTGTGGTTATATGGGTATACACATGTAAAACTTCCAGCTTTATGCTTAAGATTTGTAGCCTTTATGGCACATGTTATTTCTCAATGAAAATTTTAAGAATAAACCAAATTAATTCCCTCTCCTCATCTAAAGTTACTGATAAGAATGAAAAGGCCAAACAGTGTGGGAGAGAATATTTTCCAAACATGTAATCAATAATGAGCTCCTACATATAAGAAAAAGACAGGGGGGCCTGGGTGGCTCAGTTGGGTAAGTGTCTACCTTCAGCTCACGTCATGATCCCGGAGTCCTGGGATAGAGCCCTGCATCCAGCTCCCTGCTCGGGAGTCTGCTTCTCCCTCTCCCTCTGCTCCTCCCCGCCACTTGTGCTCTCTCTCTCTCTCAAATAAATAAACTCTTTAAAAAGAAAAGGACAACAAAAGATGAACAAGAAAGCTTGAAAAAGCACTTTCCCAAGAAAAAATAACTAATGGCTATTAAATATTTGTTAAGTTGCTTTACCTCATTAGTATTCAAGGAAATGCAAAATAAAACTAACAAGATACTACTTTAAACTCACCAGAATAGCTAAAATTATATCATCTTAATAGCAAATGTTGGCAAGGATGCAGAGCAAAGAGAACTTGCACACACTTCTGATAAGAGGACAATTGCTACAACCACCATAAGAAACCATTTGTCTTTATCTACTAAAACTGAAGCAGCAGCAATTCTATGACTAGGTCTTTACTGAACATAAATGGAAACATATGTGCACCAAGGACCTTGGACAAGAATTTTCAAACCAGCAAGATTCATAATAACCCCAGACTGGAAACCTAAATGCCCATCAGTGGAAAAATGGATAAACTGATATATTCACATAATAGAATACACTATAATATAGTAAAACAGCTACTCCAAATGAAACACGAATGACTTAACTATGCAATTTTGAGTGAAAGAAGCTAGGCGCAAGAATATATACACATGATGTAGAAAGAGGTCAAAAATACATAAAACTATCGGCTTAGAAATGATGATAGCAATTATTTCTGGGAAGGCTGTACGTGGTGATTAGGAACCATCAAGGTACTTTCTATCTGACTTGAGTGGTTACACAGGTGCAGCTCTGTGATAATTTACTGAAATTTACATTTGTTCCCTGTACTTTCCCTATGTATATTTTTCAATACAATAAAGGTTTAAACAAAAAGTCAAACCAAACCAAACCAAACCCAAAAATTAAATCTGCCTATGTTTATTCATAATTCAGAGGGTTGGAATTTTCTTTTTTTCTCAGCAAAAATGTAATGAATCAGAACTTTGCCTCCTAAGGATTTGGCATGAAAAGTCTTACTCTCACATCTTTAGGTGCAAAATTAATTAATTTTCAAAAACTTACATGGTTCATTTATAATAACTCTATCTGCCATTTTTCATAATGTAAATCGCAAGAAATATAACTCCTGTTACATCAAGTCTAAATTTTTAAGCCTGCCATTAAAAGCCTTCCACTAGCTGGTTCCATCTAAGCAGTAGAAAATTATCTACCCCTAAGTGACAACTCATTTAAAGATATGGTAAAAGCCTGATAAATACTTGATATCTGTTATATATGGGAGGCTACAGAGTGAAGAAATAACAAAAATCCAACTATTCCTCCATGGTCCCTAAGAGCATTAGTGCTCTGAAGGTTTCTAGCTCCAGACAGAAGTTTAGCAGTATGGGACTGGGTATTTTCAATACATACCATGTGTAGTGAGCACTGACATGCAAAAGTATGGGAGAAGATAAAATACAAGCAGTTAAAATAGGAAGATGTGGACTATAATAGAAATTTAAATGTTCAGATGCATAGAATACTTTTGTGGATCCCAATGATTTCAGAGTTTTAATCATAATTTGAGCACTATCAACAAATACTTAAAATGGTGTTAAAAATAGCCTTTTTCAATATTTTGGATATCCTAATAACCTCTCTTGAGCCAGTGCTTTTAAAACAAATAAACCAGTAGAATGAACCAAAAATGAATGAACCACATTTAATGACTGGCTAATCTCTGAAAACATTGGTAATTTGGTGTGATGTGACAAACTGGTATATGATATCTGAAACAAAGAACAATTACCAAATGTAAGAATTAAATTTATAAATTATTAGCAAAACTAACAAGTAACTGGTTTACTGAAATAGAACATCTTTAAAGTATTTGAACTATTATTAAGTGAACCCATATTTACATTAGTCTCCTAAGGACTGTGTTCAGCAAATACAGGCATGTGCCATTACTCCAAAGTTTTTAGTGAAACAGAAGATCCAATTAATAGGCTACTGATCCCTAAAAGGAAAGTTAGTAATATTTAGTCTTTGTGGAAAAAGTATATGTCATTAAAATATTAAGTTAAAAATCCAGACATTTCAACATACATGAGCTTTATGATAAGGGTTGTTGTCGTTGATTCCTGGTAAATATCTACGCCTTCCCAAAATGGTCTGAACAAACCCGTCTCTTTTACAATTCTTCACTGTCTCTCTCATGAAATGATTAATCCCTACAAAGAAAATACAAAAATATTTACAACCAAAGTCCATTCCTAAGCTCATTCACTAGCTTCAATATAATGAAATATACCAACACCCTACCATGATTCTTCACACTATATCACATCATCAAAACTTTGCATATAAAGTTTCATTCACTTTTTGTAGACTCAGAAACAAAAGGGACTTTAGAAATGACATAATCTATCACCAACAAAAAATATGAAACTAAAGTCCAGAACAACAGAGGCACTAAAACCTAGGATCTTAAGACAATTCCATGTTACTTTTCACAGGCTTCTTCTGCTCTTTGATTGTGTTAATCTTCTTTTACTTGGTCTTATCACTTCCAGGCTTAAAATATTCTAACAGCTCCTTGTTAGCATCTAAGCTATAATCTAAATAGGACCTAGTTGAAATTAATACATGAATAATAAATACTTCATTAGGAATATATACAACTCACTTTTTAAAATTTAAAAAGACTAGGTATAGTATACTATTCAAACACATTCATATTCCCTATACCAGCATGCATACTTTGCAATATAGGTTCATTATTATGTCCTATAGATCTTCAAGGTGAGTCTGTTGTTCTAGGCAGGTCAATGTCTTCACTGCTTATTCCTGTCTCTGAGTTAGAGAGGTCTTCTCTATGGTATTTAAAACACAATCAAGTATAGAGACTGTGCTGATCTATCTTTATTCATATGTGCAATCTCTGCTTTCTCATCCTAAATAATAAACACTAACATCTCCTAACTAAAACCCCTCATTTGAGGATTTCTGTTGTGTGGCTGGCACAGGAGAGACATTTGAGGAGACTGTGGATGAAAGGAAAGGGAGAAAACTTCGCCAACTGAAGCTCTTGGTAATATTCAACCACCAGCATAAGAATTTCAGAAAGCAATTAAGGCTCTCACCTTTTTCTGTTTAAGAATTACTGTGATATTGTTGAGTGAAGAGCAAAGAAAAGGATGAAATTGAAGAGGCCACATCTCTACAAATTCTCTTACCTGACTCCTGTCAGAGGCCCTCAAATATTCAGAGGTTGAAAGAACACCTTTAAAAATGCAAACAAACAAAGGAAAGAGCGAGTGGGGGAGGGGGGGCAAACCAGGAAACAGACTCTCAACTATAGAGAACAAACTGATGGTTACCAGAGGGGAGGTGAGTGGGGGACAGGTGAGACAGGTGAGGGGGTTAAAGAGGACACTGTGATGAGCACCAGGTAATGTATGGAAGTGTTGAATCACTGTATTGTACACCTGAAACTAATATTACACTGTCTGTTAAGTAACTGGAATTCACATAAAAACTTAAAAAAAAAATCAGTCCTGAGGTATAGTTTACATACAGTAGACGGAACCCACTTTAGGTGAACAGTTAGATGCATTTTAACAAATGTACACTGCAAGATATGAAACATTTTTTATCACCTTTACAGTCAGCTCCCCATTATCAGCCTCAAACTCTCACTGATCTGCTTTATGACACTGTATCTTGGTTTTTCATGTTCTTAAAATTCATAAAAATTGAATTATACTGTATGTTCTCATTTGAGCTTGCTTTCTTTTGCTAAGTAGTATTCCATTGCAGAGATATACCAAAATTTGTTTACCCATGATCCTGCTCATAGACATTTGGTTGTCAGGAATAAAACTGCTATCCCATTCACATACAAGTCTTTCTTTGGATATGTTTTCATTTTTCTTGGACGGATACCCAATAGTAAAATTGCAGGATCACATAATTAACTGTGTGTTTCACTCTATATGAAAGTCTCATAGTGTTTTCCAAAGTGGTTGTACCATTTTACAACTCTACCAGCAATGTAAAAGACATACAATGTTTTTTTATTTTAGCCATTCTAGCGTTTTTGTAATGGTATCTCTTTGTGGTTTTAATTTGCTTTTCCCTGATGACTAATCATGATAACATTTGATGTGGCCATTCATATATCTTCTTTTGTGAAGTGTCTGTTCAAATCTTTTGACCTTTATTTTATTAGATTGTTTGCCTTCTCAGCATTGGGTTATAAGAGTTTTGTTTATATATTCTGGATGCAAGTTCATTAGACAATAAGAACTGCAAATATCTTCTCTTTTGTGGCTTGCCTTAGATTTTCTTAATGGTGTCTTTTATCAATGTTTATCTTTTATGTTTAATTCAGTGTAATTATCACCTAAGAAATCTTTGCCTACCTCAATGTCACAAAGTATTTTTCCCCTATTTTCTTCTGGAAGATTTATAGTTTTAGCTTTTACTTCTAAGTCTATGCTCCATATCAAGCTAACTTTTGAATATAGTATTGGATAATTGTTGAAGTTCATTTTTTTCCCATACTGGTATCCAGTTGTTCTAGAACCAATTGTTGACAAGACCATCTTTCCTCCACTGAATTACCATGGTAACTGTTGAAAATCAATTCACCATATATGTATAGGTCTATTTCTGAACACTTTATTATGACCCATTGTTTTCCATGTCTACCCTTATGCCTATCTTGATTATTATAGTTTTATACTAAGTTTTGAACCCAGGGAGTGTTAGTACTCAACACTGTACTTCCCCCACCCCCAAAATTTTCCTAGTTATTCTAGGCCCTTTGAATTTCCATATAAATTTAGAATCAGCTTGTCAAATTCTACACAAAAGTCTAATGAAATTTTGACTGGAATTAAGCTGAATCTATAGAACAATTTAAAGAAAACTGCCATCATAATAATATTGTGCCTTCTAATAAATTAACATGGTAAACCTCACATTTATCTAAGTATTCTTCAACTTCTCTCAGGATTATTTTAGAGTTTTCAGTAAAGTCTTGCATATGCTGTTGAATTTATCCCATGTATTTCATGTATTGTGATGTTATCATAATGGTTTTATTTTTACTCCATTCACTAATTACTGGTATACAAAAATCCAACTGATTTTTACAAATTAACCTTTATGGGGGGTGGGGTGCCTGGGTGCCTCAGTGGGCTAAAGCAGCTGACTTTGGATCAGGTCATGATCCCCGGGTCCCGGGATCCAGCCTCACATCAGGCTCCACACTCAGTAGGAAGTCTGTTTTTCCCTCTTCCTCTGCACACCCATCCCGCTCGTGCTTTCTAATAAATAAATAAAATCTTAAAAAAAAAAAAACCCTTGTATAGTCGGACACTTCTAAATTTAGTTATTTGTTCTAATAGTTGTTTTTGTAGAATTCATATGATTTTCTATGTATAAGATCATGTCATGTGTGAATAAAGTTTTCTTTTTTGGGGACTGAGGTCAGGGCTGATTACAAAGGGTATAAAATAGCTTTCTGGGATCATATGTTAATGATTCCATATCTTGGTTGTGGTGTAGGTTATATGACTCCATGCATTTGTCAAAACTTATACAAATATACATCTATAAAGGGTAAATTTTACTGTATGTAAATTGTACCTGAATAAATTGCCAAAGGAAAAGATAATTTAAAATAATAATACTCAAACTGCTCTTGTTCTTTCATAGTTTCTGGTACATTTAATCAATGGTTTACTGTTTCAAATTAAAGCTATCTAAACCTAAAGCATAGCACAATTCCAAGATTTTATGGTATGTTCACAATGACAAAGTAGCATATACATCAATTGGATTTTGTTATTCCATTTCTGTTTCTATTTTTATGAAAAAAGACCATCTTAGTAAATAATCATAAGGTTGATGTTATTTAATTAACAATACCTGGTGAAAACTTCCGAGTAATAGAAATGTTAACAGAAAATTTGTAACACTATTTTTTTCAATTAATATGGCAAGATAATTGAATGGTATCTAGAAGATAATTAATATTTAAGGTTTCTTTACCTGTATATCTGGATTTGAAGGAATCAATGTAGCAAGCAGCATCATTTTCTTTAATGCCCATCTGCTCTCCCAATGATTTAGCACCCATTCCATAAATGATTCCATAGCAAATCTGAAAAGGAGTGATCACACTCAGTAGGTAAATTAAAGGTCATAACTACATAAACTAAATATAAAAAGCTGATGGAGATTGAAATTTGGTAAATTTTTTATTTCATAGTGTGTCAAAGAAATGATTAGATCTGCTTTTGGTAGGTTAGATTTATAGAACCTGATATCCAGTGAACATCTTTTCTCTTTTCTGCCTTTTAACAATACTTTGGGGCTGGGGGAGGAAGGGGAAGAACATGAAGAAATGTGAATGTGTGTGTTTTAAGAAACCAATCCTAGCGATTTAAAAGGGAAGATTTATTTCTGACTCTTTGTCATGTATCCAGTAGTCTTCAGAGCAGCTTTCTACTCCTACCACATAAACTCCTACTTAGAAAAGTGCCCAGGAGTCAGGAAAGAGAAGCATTACAAACATTCCTCTCCTGGCTCTTGCATAGGATAGAGCAGGAAGAGGAGGCTTTGTGGTTGGATAACAGGGAATACTTCTTTGGAAATAAATATGCTTTCCACCTCACCACCACCTGATATCCCACAATTGCAGAATTCAATTGGGTTAAACAAATTCCTGAGGAAATTTTGGGAGTAGTGGAGGGAAATGGTCTAAATAGGTCAGTAGGAAACTGTAATTTAATAATAAGTATTGCCTGGGTTTAAATCCTAGTTCCAGCATTTATCCAGGATTATCTTGCAGAAGCTACCTAAAGTCTTGTACCTCAATTTCTGCATCCATAAAATGCAGACTACATGCAGTAATACCTGCATCATGGAATTGTGAAGATTACCAAGTTATTTCTTCTAAGTGTTCAGGAAACTGTCTGACATAAAGCAAGCACATATAAATATCATTAAATATAATTTTAAAAGATAACTTGCAAAAAATGATTATCAGAGTTCCAAGCTACTTTTAATGTGATAAAAACAGCCAGAAGTTTTTATCCTTTCCCTGTCTTTTTTAATACATTGAGAAAGATTTTTTTCCCCTCATCTTTTCCTTTTTGGTATTTCTACATTTTATTTTACTGTGACTCCCACTTTCTTTTCTTTTTTTTTTAAACTTGGGTAGTAGATAGCACTGGCTGAGATCTCAGCCAGACCCAAGGAGCAGACAGTTCAGAGCATGGTGATTGAGTATAGCATAAACACTACTAAATCATGCAAGAACTTATGAACTAGAGGCAGATATCATCAGTGGATGAGTGTTTAGGTTATAAAGTCATAATGTCTAAGTTCTGGCATTCTGAGCTCATCCTGGCTCCACCACTTATAGCTGTATAACCTTAAGCAAATTACTAGCTTTTGGTGCGTCAGTTTACTCCTATATAAAATGGAGTATATAGGAATATAAAATACCTATTTCATGGGTTTATTATGAATATTAAATATTTGAACATTACCTATTTTACCCAGGGTTCAATTCTTGCTGAATGCAGGACCCAGAGATTATTAAACAGAGAGAGCAAAGCTGGTTTTCTAAAGAGTAGAAGAACCAAGTGCTGGTGCTGAAGAGGCAATGGCGAGAGGAAGGGTTTCATGCCTAACGAACCAGTCAAGAATTACAGCCATGAGTAACTAGAAGTATAAAGGCAAAACTAACACAGCAGGATCTTAAAGGTGGGAATGATGTTCCTTTGCCTCAGCCAGCAAGCCTACTCTCTCAAAAATGGCATCAGATTTCCCATAGGCCAAGTGGTGAAAAAAAGTATCAGTGTCAATGGAGGCCAGGAAATGGTGGAAATGTGGCCTTTCACTTTCTCTGTGCATGACAGTCATACAGGAGTAGGAACTCATACGGACCCACTTGAAAAGTCCAAGGACAATATAAAGTTTCATATGTGGATTAGCTAACCAATGACCTCAAAAAACGAAAAAGCTATCAGTTTATTATAATCCACAGCTCAGTTTTTTTCAATAAACATTTAGAGAACACCTGTAAAAATAAAAAGATGAAAATATGTTTACAGACTAGAAGGACATTTTTAAAATACACACACATACACATAAATAACTAGCAGCACCACAATATCTACCATTAATGTAGATGGCTTTCCTCACATGAAGGAGCCTCTCAGACTACGTCTATCAATTCTTTCTACTGACTCCATGAAGGAAAGTATAATGAATGCCATGAGACAGGCTCAGGTGAATGTGGTTTGAAAGATCCACAGATGGAGAAATCATGCCTCAACTGAAAATGATCAAGGCAATTTTTAAATTTTTTTAAAATTTTTTTATTTTTTTATGTTAACCACCATACATTACATCATTAGTTTTTGATGTAGTGTTCCATGATTCATTGTTTGCGTATAACACCCAGTGTTCCATTCAGTACGTGCCCTCTTTAATACCCATCACCAGGCTAACCCATCCCCCACCCCCCTCCCCTCTAGAACCCTAATCATTAAAATTCTCATATATATTAAGCATGTTCACTAAGATCACCTGCTTTGCTTGTTGCCTCAGATCATCCCCAACAGACTCTGGCTCAATCATCTTCCACTCAGCTGCAATACTCCTGAAAACATCAGCTCCAGTGTTTAATACTTGAATGAGGCGACGATCGTGGGATAAATGAGCCAAGATCCTTAGTTCAAGTTGAGAGTAATCAGCAGCTAATATTAAACCACCTGAAATAGAAATGATTTTAGAAAAGCTGGTACAAAGATAAGTCCAGGGTTTATATAATTGAGCAGGATGACAGAAATTTAGATCTAACAGAACCGTAAGATTAGGGGAAGAGAGGAAAAACCGAATGGGAAGAAATCAGAGAGGGAGACAAACCAGGAGAGACTCTGGAAACAAACTGAGGGTTACAGAAGGGAGGGGACTTGGGGGGATAGGGTAACCGGGCAATGGGTATTAAGGAGGGCACATGTTGTAATGAGCGCTGGGCGTTATACGCAACTAACGAATCGTTGAACACTACATAAAAAACTGATCATGTGCTATATGTTGGCTAACTGAACATAATAATAATAAAATTAAATTAAAAGAACTATAAGGTTATGTACCCAAAAGTTAAAATCTTGCTCTTAACGTGATGCAATTCAGTTCTATAACTTAGACCATTTTGTTTTTTTTTTCTGTTTAGCTTTCAAGTATATGTAATATGTGTAAAGCCACCCCTGACCTCTGCCCCTTAAACCACTGTGGTAGTGCTTTCCTCAGTGTTTCTACAGCACCTGACACATAATCTAAAATGGTTCTTTCATGCCTCTCCCACATAGCACAGAGCCATTAGGGATGGGATACTTAATTTTCCTTTGCATTCTCAGAAATCCTTGCACAGTACTGGTACTTCATAGCCCCTTAAATGGTTGTTGAATAAATGAATGAATGAATGAATGAATGAAGCAGTTTTGCAATGTGTGCACATTTTAAGTGGGCTGGAGAGAAACATGTGCTCTGCTTTGACAACAAAAACATTCAATGGAAACAATCAAGGGGTTGATATGTGGAGAAGAGTTACAGGATTAGGAGAGTTTACCTATGTAATAGAAATGACTGGATTACATAATGGGAAAACAAAATTTAAAAGATCATGGCTAAAAAAAAAAGGAGAGAAAATATTTGCAACTGATGCCACCATGGACTCATTGCCATATTATTAAAAAAAAAAAAGTGCTACAAATCAAGAACAAGACAAAATATAAACAAGCAGTTCACAGACACCATCAAAAGAACCTTAAACATACTAAAGAATGCTCACCTTCATTCACAATAAAAGAAATTCAAATTAAAACTACAGCAAGAAACAATTTTTCTCTACTTAAATTGCAAAAATCCAGAAATTGGACAGCACATTCTGTGGCAAGGCTGAGAAAGAAACACATACCGTTATTGGGGACTAAATGGTTACTGTCCCCCATTACATTGCAATTCAACAATATCTATCAAAATTGATCAGGTTTATTCTGTGATTCAGCAAACCCACAGTTTGTTACACAGACAGCCTGCACAGAGATTAAACTGGTTTACGTTCAAATTTATTTACTGATAATCACAACTCTCCAGTATAAAAACATTAAATGAAAAAAGGCACACAACAGTGCATATGGAATCTTTATGTTTGTGTAATCAGTGGCATTTCTATACACCAACAAGACAGAAGAAAGAGAAATTAAGGAGTTGATCCCATGTACAATTGCACCCAAAACCATAAGATACCTAGGAATAAATCTAACCAAAGAGGCAAAGGATCTGTACTCAGAAAACTATAAAATACTCATGAAAGAAATTGAGGAAGACACAAAGAAATGGAAAAACGTTCCATGCTCATGGATTGGAAGAACAAATATTGTGAAGATGTCAATGCTACCTAGAGCAATCTACACATTC
>NC_138369.1:133079413-133099097 GCF_054177405.1 Leptonychotes weddellii | reverse complement strand
CGACTGCCTTCGGCTCAGGTCATGATCCTGGAGTCCCTGGATCGAGTCCCGCATCAGGCTCCCTGCTCGACGGGGAGTCTGCTTCTCCCTCTGACCCTCCCCCCTCTCATGTGCTCTCTCTCATTCTCTCTCTCTCAAATAAATAAATAAAATCTTTAAAAAAAAAAAAAAGACTGATGAATCACAGAGCTGTACCTCTGAAACAAATAATACATTATATGTTAAACAACAACAACAAAAAGAAGATAGCAGGAAGGTAAAAATGAAGGGGGGGAATCGGAGGGGGAGACAAACCATGAGAGACTATGGACTCTGAGAAACAAACTGAGAGTTCTAGAGGGGAGGGGAGTGGGGGGATGGGTTAGCCTGGTGATAGGTATTAAAGAGGGCACATATTGAATGGAGCACTGGATGTTATATGCAAACAATGAATCATGGAACACTACATCAAAAACTAATGATGTAATATATAGTGATTAACATAGCAATAAAAAAATAAATTAATTAAAAATATATATATATAATAATTTAAAACAAATGACCAGAACTTTTGTGGCCTTCTTGCCATAAATAAGAAAAAACTGGCAGAATACATGAAATAAGTGTTTTCAGATGTCAGAATAGACAGTGCAGGACTACAATCTCTAAGAAGCCGGGAGGAGAGAGGCAATGAGGTGAGCCATGCAACTGTCTCAGGTTTCTGAAAGGAGGAATTTACCAGAATGCATTGCAGGGAAGGAGAGATGAAATAAGCACTATGATCTGAGCTGAGGAAGCAGAGACTAGTTTATGCCTACTGAGGAGGCTCTAGAATTTGTGGAAATTTGGAGAAAAAAGGAGCTGCAGATAAAAGGAGCACCACAAATATGCACAGCAATCCCTCTGGATTTGTGACCCAATACTAAAGGAACAAGAAAGTTCAGGGAACCAAGCAAAGAATCAATACTAAAGAAATAACTATTACCAAAGAAACAGCCACCATCGCACAGCTGTCAGCAGAACAACTACTTGAACAACAACCTCTTGAATGTTGAGAGATGTTCGAGCCGTGACCAGATCGAGTGGACAAACCCTGTTAATACACCAAGTAGAGACCCCAGCAAAGCCACACCTTACAATCAGGGCTAATCTAGCCCTAGAATAAAGGCCACTCTAAACATTTGCTAACAAAGCTTTAAAAGTCACAAAATGGGGCGCTTTGGTGGCTCAGTTGGTTAAGCGACTGCCTTCGGCTCAGGTCATGATCCTGGAGTCCCTGGATCGAGTCCCACATTGGGCTCCCTGCTCAGCAGGGAGTCTGCTTTGCCCTCTGACCCTATCCCCTCTCATGTGTTCTCTCTCATTCTCTCTCTCTCAAATAAATAAATAAAATCTTTAAAAAAAATAAATAAATAAAATAAAAGTCACAAAATGATCAACTGAATGTGAAAGTAAATTAATTGTCTGCCAGAAGAAAATGTTATTAATGAAGACTACAAAATCCCAAGAGTCAATAATGTAGCAACCATAATGTCCAGTACACAATAAAAAAAAATACTACACATATGAAGAACCAGGAAAATGTAACTCTGACCAGGAGAATATTTAGTCAATAGAAAAATGACCCAAAAATTAGAGATGATGGAATTTTAAATAGCTACCATAGATAATGTTCAGGAATTTAAAGAAACATACATACAATGATGTAATAAGTAGTGAATTGGAATAAGGTAATAAAAACTAGACGAAAAAAATCAAATGAAAATTCTAGAGCTAAAAATACAATATTTGAAATGTAAAATTCACTAGAAGGATGTGACAGCAATTAGACACTGTAGAAGAGAAATCCAAGAACATTAAGCAGTCAATAGAAAATATATATTGTAGCACAGAATAAATACAAACAGACAGGGAGGAGGAATAAAAAAGAAAAAAGTTTCAGTGACCTGTGGGGGCAGTATCAAGTGGTTTTACATATGTATATTTGGAGCAATAGGAAGAAAGGAGGGAGGAGAGAGAAATGAACAAAAAATATTACAAGTGGGACATCTGGGTGGCTCAGTCGTTTAAGCGTCTGACTCTTGGTTTCAGCTCAAGTCATGATCTCATCAGTCATGGGATCAAATCCTGTGTGAGGCTCTGCCCTCCGCAGGGGAGTCTGCTTGAAGATTCTCCCTCTGCCACTCCCCTCCCCCACACTTGCACATGCGTGCTCTTTCTCTCTCTCTCTAAAATAAATATTTTAAAAAATATTACAAGAAATAATGGTTGAAAATGTTTCATTGGTTGAAATGTTACTAAAAAACATAAGCACATAGATTTAAGAAAAAAAAACTAAACCAACTCAGGATATTCCACAAAAACAAAAGTCTCAGAAGCAAAGCATGAAAAACTACCCAAAGACTCTCAACCGAATCAAATTGCTAAAACTGAATAACAAAAGTTAAAAAGTATCCAGGGAAAAGTTAGTTACATTATGCTTACAGGAGGAGCAAGAAAAATGATGGTGTACTTCTCATCAGAAATAATACAAACCAGAAGCTAATGGAGATATTTATTTTTTTATTATGTTATGTTAATCACCATACAGTACATCATTAGTTTTTGATGTAGTGTTCAAAGATTCATTGTTAGTGTTGAAAGAGAAGGACTGTAAACCTAGAAATCTATGTCACATAAAATGATCTTTCAAAAGTGAGGATAAAATAAAGAAATCTAGAGACATGGGAATGCTGGGCTCAATCACTGTCAGTAGAACTGCATTACAAGAAACCTTAAAGGAACCTTAAGTGTGAACAGAGATAGTTCACACTTAAACTCTTCAAACCTTGAAGTACTTCCTTCAAGATTCCTCGAATTACTCCAAGAAATGAAAAGTGCCAGAAATGGTAAAAAGTGGACAGGTAGAAAAGACACTTTTTTATTTCTTGATTTCTTTGAAAGATAATAGACTTTAAAGCAAAAATAATAACTATATGGTAGAGTTTATAAATCATAGAAATGAAATCTATTATAAAAGAGGTAAAATGGAAAAAAACTTTACAGATGAAGTGGTGTAAGATTATTTGAAGATAGTCTGTGATGGGATACATATATACATATTGTACACTCTAAAATATAGTTAATAAGACAATAGAGGAAATAAAATATAAAAAATAGTCATTTAAAGCTTTAAAAAATAAAGAACAGATAGAATAAATAAAACACAAATAACAAGACAGTAGAGTTAAACCAACCGTATGCCAATAAATACTTTAGATGTAAATGGACTAAACACGACATTTAAGTGACAGAAATTTTCAGATTTAATCCATATATGTTTAATTTCAATGAAATTTAAAAAAATAAACAAAAACAGTATGAAATATTGTCATGTTAAACACAATTTTATTGTTAGGTAAGAATAAATTGATGGATGAACAGATAAACAAAATAAAGTATATCCATATAATATTCAGCCTTAAAAAGAATGGAAATTCTGACATATACTACAACATGGATGAAACCTGAAGACATGATGCTAAGTGAAATAAGCCAGACACAGAA
This sequence comes from Leptonychotes weddellii, assembly GCF_054177405.1. NCBI lineage: Eukaryota > Metazoa > Chordata > Mammalia > Carnivora > Phocidae > Leptonychotes > Leptonychotes weddellii. Next base: position 133,095,572 of record NC_138369.1, on the reverse strand, counting down.
AGACAAATACTGTATAATCCACTTATATGAGATACATCAAGTAGTCAAATTCACAGAGACAGAAAGTGGAATGGTGGCTGCCAGGGACTGGGGACTGACGGGGGAGAGTTACTGTTCAATAGATAGAAAGTTTCAGTTGTGGAAGATGAAGAAGTTCTGGGGATGGATGGTGGTGATGGTTGTACAATCTACCATGATGGGTACTTAATGCCAGAAAACTGAACACTTAAAAATGGTTACAATGATATAGTGCTGATAGTTCACACTTAAAAAGCAAAATGGAAAATTACCAACCAGGTGACACTGTCACATAGACCTAAAGTCCCCCTTAGAATATTTTCTGACAGAATTAAAATCAATTCAGATGGTTAACTGCACTCAGCCAGACCTGCCAAGGGGGCAGAAGATAAAGGAGGAAATGTGTATACATATAGCAGGGATGATTTGGAAGTTAGATTCTGACTTCCAAATGTCTCATGACTAGAGCTTATAGTGTTCAACCTTTCATGAAAGGCCTGTGACCAGAGTACTAAGAAGAGGTCAGGCAGGAGGAGGGCAGCCTTGGGGGTTACCCCTGCAATAGGAAATAGCGGTGCGGGGAAGAGAGAAGCAAAAGAGCAAAGCAAGTCAGGGAGACAAAACATGATTTCAGCAGACTGCTGCTGAATAGCATACACCACAGAGTTTTCCACAGAGCAGATCATAAAGACAATGATGACTGACAACCTGGCAACATAAAGGGGAAAAACAGCCCACACCGAAGAGAGGAAAGATGGAGGGACCAATGCATACTTCTGAGTCTTATTCATAATGCAGGCTTTACCAGTGCTTTGAAAACCATTCCCACAGCAATGAGAAGCTCAAAAACCATCAGCCACCTTACCTGGGAAAGGCACAAAGGCATGTCGCATGCTGACTGGAAATGGCATTCCTCTGTCTGAGGCTCTCTCCTCCATCTGTGCTTGGTGTCCAGGGTTCAGGCCATAGCTCTTCTTACCTCTTCCTCTGTCAGGCAAACAACATCAGCAGCTGGACATGAAACAGTCTCAAATATATGAAAAAGGTCTCATTTTTCAGTAAAATCAATAGTTCCATCTAGGAAACTTAAGAAGCTTTTCATTTGAAACTCACTTTAAAACTTAACAAAGATACTAGATTTTCTTTTTTAGCAAACATTCAATTAAACACGAAGTAAGGCATTTCTGTAACAGCTTCTGCCACAAACTGCTTCTGAAACAATTACAGACATTTAGCTCAAATCAACAAATCTTTTTGACCATATCTAATATAAATTATCTATGCTTTTTCTTCCCATAATGTGTATTTGGGGAAGACAGAAGGGGAGAGATGTTCCTGACATAGTTAAACTCTTCCTTTTAGCATTTGAGTTCGAAAGGCACATCGTGCTGATTGATTTAATTAGTGGCCCAGGTTTTCAGTCTTTCACCATCAACAAGCTTCTTTATAGACAGACTCAGGATTTTAAATGGATAGCGTGTATGCCCAGAACAGAAAATGAAACTAACTTCATTACTTTATCCAATAGGCTCGTTTTGAGCCATTCATACTCATAAAAGTATATTAACACAAATACAGAGAAATAGCCTCTACCTGCTCATGGGAAGTAGGCGTTTGCCTAGGGCTTGGGAAGGTGGGCTCTCCCCTACTAGTGTTGGCATTTTGATCTCAAAATCTCTTGGCACATTCTGAATATTTGGTTCTGTAAAGGTTATTCGTCCTAAAATCAAACAGAATGAAGACAGAAAATTGAGGGGGTTAGAGGGGGATCTGACATTTATTTTCACAGTAATTGCATTTCTGAATTACGCATTTTCTACTATTGCTAATTTATATTTAAATATTTTTCATTATGTTCATGCATCTAACAATGATAAAATAAGTACAAGACCAATCCTAATGTAAGTGAATATATGAGTCAACTGCAATAGAATGTTTTACATTAACCTAGCTCTCTAGAAAACAAGCCCATGATAAGAAGGAATTTGATAAGCTGAACTCGTCCTGTGCTAAAATGAATACCAGATATCAGCACTATATGAATGTTAGCAGTGGTATTAATGAGTAAAGACTAATCAAATGGATCCTAGGAGAAATGACTGTCAAAACCTTCAAACCCAGGAATGCACAAGACACAGAGAGAGGATCTGAAGCAGAAGAGCAACTGACTGCTGAAAAGGGACAACCGGGGCCCAAGGAGCCAGCTAATCTGTAGGAGATGGAGTAGTGAGACGTGGTGACTGGAACATCACTCACTAGACATCACCTGGCTGCTTTTCTGCATCACCATCCTCACTCATCAAGAGAACCACCGACAAAGCTGGAGACTAGAATCAGGATGTTAATGAACTTTCTAGGAAAGAGAAAGCTATTTAATGCTTATAACTTTTATTTCCCCCAAATATTTTGCAGTTTATTTGTTTACTTATTGGTTGAATTTTTCTGAAACACATAAGCATTATTCAAAAAAAGTCTGGGTCATTGATGTTGTTATTGCAGTTTTTACATATATACATATATGTACATATATACATATATAGTTTTATAAAATCTTGTTTTATAATATACTCTTCATTGTAATGGGCTCTCTACCAGCTAGTATATATAATTTCGTCTTCTTTTGATGAGTCAGACATTTTAAGTACTTCAGATATTCTTTTTCTGAACAAACCCCTGATATATGTCCTTGTTATTTAGCTTTTAAGAAAAATTAGTGCTCAATGAATGGCAGATATCAATATACTTATTACCATTACCATTAATATACTTATTACCATTAAATGGCCTGCTCAATGAGAAAGTCTCTTGCTACCTCAGCATACTATCTTCTTTTCGATAATAATATTTAATATTTAATATTCACGTCTATTGTTTGAATTAATGAGGCTAACACTGGCAGACAAACAAGATGGCAAAAATAGATTATAAAACATGAATGTAGCTTCATGGAGGTGAATTCTAATAATGAAATGGCTTTGCTATGCTTAGGTAAGTTTGTATTTCTAAAATATTCTTTAAATGTAGGCATAGTATGGTGAAAACCAATCGACAAAAAAGGAATTGATTACTTTCTATTTTATAAGCAACAGATAAATGCAACACCTTTAGAAACTCTAGGCTGATTTTGGTTTTTCACCAACAAGGATTTATTTTACGTAAGTTTACATCATTAGCATATGTCTCAAAATGAAATTTAAACACCAACAGGGCAAGAAATGGCTAGGGTGAACTAAGAGGTTAGCTAAATACGGAAGAAGGAAAAGAATTTGTTTAGAACAGGGAATAAACGTGCACAGAAAAAAGGCAGCTCATCCTGGTGCCTCCGTCTGTAAAAACAGCAACAACCGGTAAGGAGCTCGCACAAAGTGCCCTGCACTATTCTAAACACTTTAAATGTATTAGCCTATTTAATCCTCAGCATGCCCTGGTGAAGTAAGACTATTATTACTGTGTTTTACACATGAGGACACTCAGGCACAAAGCTACCTTGAATAAAGATTTAAACCCGTAAAAGTCAGATAGCAAAACCCACATTCTATACCACCAACCTAAACTGTCTCCCCGATGAGATTTAATGCTGCCCTTTCTTCCAATGCACATTGCATTTCGCAGATATTTAGTTTTGCACTGCCTAGCACAAGAATGATTTTTTCCTTTCTAGATTACTCATACCTATCCCAAAATTGCTACAAGACACCCAAAGGACTCTACAGCTCTTTTCTGGTTAAGTAAAATAAGACACTCATCTATTATACAGATGCCCCCCAGCATTACCTAGATTCATCTTGGGGAGAATCTTAAGAGGTTTGGGAGAGGGCTAGGACTGAAATTAGATAAAATGACTGATTCAAATATTAATCTAAAGTACAGTCTCAGACATTCCAGTTACTCTATATAGTACTTGAAAGCTGGAACTCTATCTTACTAAATCTCATCTCTGTAACTAGTATCCATCTATATTTTGGATGTAGTATGTGTTTCATAAATGCTTATGAAACTTCACAGAATCCAATGATTAACACTTGAATTCCTTGGTCACCTTGAGCAAATATTATATATGAAAAGTTTTCTTTCAAAATTGGATATTATTCATATTTAAGATTTCTTATTACCTGTAGCAGTGTGTGATTGTGATACAGGATAGATTCTTTCCATTCCAAGAAAAGGATTCAGACGCTTTTCCCGCTGCAGAGGAAAGACCACTTTGGTAATAGCATTAGTGATTCTTCTCCACTCTAATATCAAACCTGGTAAAGGATGCAATGCCCTTAATTTATTTAAAACATCCTGCCAAAGAAATATAATGAAGTAAGATCAGATTCCATAGGAAACTAGGCTCTCTTTTAGGTAAATAATATAATCTCAAAATTAAATTTGATAACTCCTATATCTACAACTCAAAATTACTGTTTGGGTTTTTGGCAATCACCATAATGATAAAACTATGATAACTATAGATGGTAAAATGCAAACATGTTAATGCTGAGTAATATCAATTTAGATCTACCTTAAAACAAATCAGTGTCAATTTAGCAAGGTACTATAACTGCCTTCCCTCACCCCACCCAAGAATCTGTATCATGTCTTTCCTTTGTCTATATTTTCCTCCTCTATTCTCATGTGATTGTAAGTTTCTCATGGTTTTTTTTCCTTTTGCCCTAATACTTTAATCATTTCCATATCAAGAAATGCAGAAGACATTAATCTTTAAAACTTTGAACTTTCCATGCTAGAGTTTTGGTAAACTGCTAAGAAATAGGAACTTGTGAAGTTAGAGGGCCAGTGAGATAAAACAAAAAGTTTTGTTACAGAATGAAACTGTGGAAACTTCCCTAGAGCAGGCAAGTCATAGTTAATGATAGTAGGGTCAAAATTCTACAGAATGGCAACTTGGATTCTCTTTCCATGGCTATTATGGTGGTATTTTCTACCCTTATTATTCCACTGAAAATTCATTCAGTAAAAATGTAACAATAAGCCTTTTCTCTCTTCTCTCCCAAGCATACAGTTCCCATGGATTGTAATTTGCAATTTTACTTTGAAATTAGATTAGATTCTTTTTTTTTTTTTTTAAAGATTTTATTTATTTGACAGAGAGATAGAAGAGCACAAGCAGAGGGAGTGGCAGAGGGAGAGGGAGAAGCAGGCTCTGCACTGAGCAGGGAACCCGATGCGGGACTCGATCCCAGGACCCTGAGATCATGACCTGAGCCGAAGGCAGACGCTTAACCATCTGAGCCACCCAGGCGCCCAGTAGATTAGATTCTTAAACTCATGGAGAACTTACTATTTTGCTCTATAATTGAAAAAAATGTTTTATTTGTAATGGCTGGGTTTTTTCCTTTTTTAATTCTTCCACACCTTTATCCATGCTCCTATACTATACAAATTATATTATACTTGAAGTCCAAGAGTAGCGGATGTCAGTAATTAAATAATGTCTATAGGTCTGAGTTCATAAACCATTATACTGTTTTAATAATAGGAAGGACACAACTGCTAGATTAGATTTTGGTCCAGATTTTCCATGATGGAATGTCTCCACAGTTTTGGCAGGGAGCCGAACCACAAACCAATCTGTTTTTATCTGGACACATTCAAATGGTGAGCTATGCTGGATCTTGACTTCATCAGCATTCTTTCAAGACACCAAAATGCTAAAAGTAATTCAAATTCTGCCCTGTAACTGTCCCAAAGAGTACCTTACTAGTGCTGTACTGTTTTCCCAGCTTTAGCTTGCGTCCATTGTCATTCCCTCTTCTGGTAGAACCCAAAGTTTTCTTGCTGCTTTGGTTTTTTATTTCTCCATTTGGTGGTAACTTCAATTCCAAAAATAAAACCTGCAATAAATTAATGCTTCTTTAGTCAAGAATCAAATCACAAGCATTGTCATTCACAAAACATTTTTAAGTTATTTGAGAAAATCCACACAATTCAACATGGGTTGGCAGAATTTTTTATAACATATTGAACTATCACATTTAATAAATAATGACAATGAAAATTTGCATGTCAAGTAGGCTATCTATACCCTAATTTAGGCACTATAAGATTAATTCCAGTAATGGGCTTTTTAACAGTCAAGAACACAGGAATGTATACTCTGTGTGCTGAACAAGTGATAAATAAGCTATTGACATTAAGACTTTAGGTTGCTCTGAGGACTGTGAACTCTCCTAAATACCCCTTGATATGGTAACCGACATGGCTGCTCAATCATTTAAGTCTCAGCAAGGGTCAACACGGGAGCCTTTGTGGCTATTATATGATCACAAAAATCAAAGAACACTGAGGTAGAAAGGGATCCAAAAAGCCTTCTACTTCCACCACCATAAGGCTAGGCCCTGTGAGAACCTGGACACAAAAAGTCAGAAAAATATGGCCAACCCAATGTAGCAATCAATAATGACAGCTAAAGTGGCTAATAAGTACCTACTGAAGAAATTAAGCCTACACAGGACAGGAATCCACGTTCTGGGACAGAAGGAATAGCCTATGTATACCTAACCTATACACCAGCTCAATTTATAGGTTTTAAAACTCAGGCAATTCAGAATACTATTTACTACCTCCATTCATTCATTCGTATACATTGAGTGGGCTTTAGTGAACTTTGGATTATTTTCCCACTAATAATCCTAAAAATTAAGATCATTTGCATTCTATTAAAAATCTTTATTGGCCACAAGTTGGGCAAGGGGTAGAAGGAAAGATATGCCTGTGCTTCTGTAGAATAGCAGTGATGATAGAAACAAAGATCTGGTTCTAATTTTACATAGTGGGAATAACTGGAGTCTTAGGTATGAAAGATACTGAGGCTTGCTGTGGATGTTAGTAACGATTTTTCCCAAGAATTGTGTTATATAGGATTGCATGTGTAGGGATCAGGATTATCATATATAATAAATAAAATTATAAGATCCTTAGTTAAATTTGAACTGCACAGGGCATACTTATATTAAAATATTGTTCATTGTTTATCTGAAATTCAAATTTAGCTGAATGTCCTGTATTTTATCAGGTAACTCTAGTACAGATATATCCATACAGATATATGAATGGCAGGATAGGAAAAACAATCAACTGAATAGGAAAATGAAACATTATTTTTTTTAAAGATTTTATTTATTTATCTGAGACAGAGAGAATGAGAGAGAGAGAGCACATGAGAGGGGTGAGGGTCAGAGGGAGAAGCAGGCTCCCTGCCAAGCAGGGAGCCCGATGCGGGACTCGATCCCGGGACTCCAGGATCATGACCTGAGCCGAAGGCAGTCGCTTAACCAACTGAGCCACCCAGGCGCCCATGAAACATTATTTTTAAAGTAATAATAAATCAACAATCCCAGGAAGAGAGACCTATCATAATTAGGACAACTCAAAGATCTCAAGTTACATATTTATAAGCTCTTTATCTTAGATTTCTGTTTTTGGTGAAAACTTCAGAATTAATTGTGAAAACTTCATATAAATTACCTCTCCAGGTTTAAATGAATACATCTGTGAAATGAGGGGGTTGAACTGGATGAGGGCAAGTGCCTCTTGCCCTCCTCAATAAATATTGAGCACTTACTGTGTGTCAGCTGTCACATGCTGCGCGCTTTAACATGTCATCTCATGTCATATGTACAATTCTGTGACACTTCTGAAGTTTACACCAGTTGGAGAAACTTGCTTAAAGTTATATGGCCATAACGTAGAAAAATTAAGAATTAGAACCCATAGTCCTCTAACTCAAAGTCCTTTTTTTTTTCTCTAATTCATGCTTCCCTCTAGACCAGGGATCAGCAAACTTTTCCCAAAAAGGGCCAGATGACAGATATTTTCAGCTTTGCAGGTTTTACTGTCTGTCACAACTTCTCAACTGTGCCATTATAGACCAAAAAGAGCCACAGACAATAAGTAAGTGAACAGGTGTGGCTATACTCCAATGAAATTTTATTTACAAAAATAGGTGGCAGGCCAGATCTGGCCCACAAGCTATAGTTTGCCGATCCCCACTCTAGCCCAGTGCCATCCAAAAGAACTTTTTGCAATAATGAAAGTGTTCCATATTTGCACTCCCCTTTATGGTAGCCACTTACCACATACGGCTATTGAACATTTAAAATGTGGCTAACACAACTAAGGAACTGAATTGGTATATTTTAATTAAGTTAAATTTATTTATTTTTTAAAGATTTTATTTATTTATTTTGTCAGAGACAGCACAAGCAGGGCGAGCAGCAGAGACAGAGGGAAAAGCAGACTCCCTGCTGAGCTAGGAGCCTGATGCAGGCTCAATCCCAGGACTCTGGGATCATGACCTGAATCAGAGGCAGAGGCTTAACCGCCACCCAGGTGTCCCAGTTAATTTAAATTTAAATAGCCACAAGTGGCTAGTGGCTCCTGTATTGGATGGCGCAGCTCTAGATGATTAGTAATATCCTGCCCAGTTCAAAGATTCCACTTAAAATCACCAAGGATTAACTAGTCAATGTGTGAAACTGTTAGATTACCTTAAATATAACTTCCATTTTAAAATGAAGACCTAAGAACAAGCCATTAACATCAAAGGCCTTTTATTCTGGCCTAGAATTTGGTCTAGGCCTATGGCCTTAGTATCTGAATCACAAGGGCATGGATTCCTGCCTATGCCCCAAGCCTACTTGTGCTGAAATCCAGGGATGCTCTGTTTTTCATAAGGTCCCTCTGTAATTTTATGTGCAGTCAGTTGGGTATTGGTTGGGGAGTTCGGAGCTAAAGAACTCAAAGGAAAATATTAAACAAAACAAAACAAAACAAAAAATGGCACTACTGAATTCAATACACATGTACCCTGTGATTTGGAGAAACAAAATTCCTCATTTTTTTTTTAAAGATTTTATTTATTTATTTGAGAGAGAGAGGATGAGAGACAGAGAGCACAAGAGGGAAGAGGGTCAGAGGGAGAAGCAGACCCCCTGCCGAGCAGGGAGCCCAATGTGGGACTCGATCCCGGGACTCCAGGATCATGACCTGAGCCGAAGGCAGTCGCTTAAAACCAACTGAGCCACCCAGGCGCCCCTCATATTTTTAAAACATATAACCCTGTGGCTTAAAAAAGGGGCATTTTTTATGAGTATATGTAACCTTTATTGAGCTTTTACTATGAGATGGGCACTATTCTAAGTGTTTTACATTCATCATTTATTCCTCACAACAACTCTATGAGGTATTTCTATCATAACCCACTTTACTGATGTAGAAATTGAGATACAAAGAGTTAATGTACTGCCCCAAGGTTACAGGGTTAATAAGTGGAGGAGATAGGATTCAAACCCAGGAAGTCTGGCTTGAAAGCCTATGATCTTCACAACATGCTACATTACTGAATTGCATCTACAAGACACCTGAACTTCAATGTTATCAAGTATAAGTACCCACCCTGTATCTGTAACCCTTCTACAACAACCCAACCACCCTTTGTGGAGTGTGGGGAGAGGAAAGAATAGAATGCCAACATTTGAAAATAAAAATAAGAGTAAAGTGTGTCCAAATTTATGTTAAGTTTATAAAAATCTTATTTAGGTTTAAAAAAGCAAACAATCCCAAAAATTCCTTTTTCATTAACAACTGAGAAAAATATCTAATTTTATTTTCCAAAAAAGGATTTTGGGGTAAGGAAGGGGTGAGAGTTCATGAAATTACTAACTTCATGGAGAAACAACTACACTGTTATATAACAACCACTATGGATCTTTTGTTTAACAAACATTCACTGAGTACCTCCACTGTCCTAGGTAAATCTCATGGAGCATACATTCTAGGAGGCTTCTTTACCACCTTCCTATTTCATAAACACAGATATAACTTATAAATTAGAAGCTAGAATACTCTATCTCCAAAGTAATCTGATAACTAAAATTTTTTTAACTGATCTTTGGTGGTTAGGCAAACACATTTAGGAAATACACACACATACACACACACAAAAATAATTATTAACTCTCAAATTCCCCATTCCCATGATACAACCTCAGCGATGTCATCTGAACTGGTGAAGGAAAAACTGTGTCCTGCTAGTTGATAGGCCTGGGTCTCGATTGCATCCAGCTTGGCTTGCATTATGTGTTTCTGACTTTCACATTCTGCAGTACTAAAGCCAATTCCATTTAGCTCTAGCAAGGCCAAGCAATACTGAGAGGGCATTTCCACTTTACAGAAAACATCTGGAAGAAAAAAAGAAAACTAAAACATTAATTCACCAGTTAAGTGACTAGATTAGCATCATCACCTAAACACACATGGAATTTTTCTAAGCAAATTCAGAGATGCTATCCAAGCTATTCTTCAAGATCCAGTCTCCTGAGCAGCACTCTCAGGCCAACAAGGAAAGGCATAAAAGTACTTCCTACTTTTCTACTTCAGCACTAGACTACTACCCTTGTCTACATCGAGAGCAGAAAAACTGGCAATCTTGTGAATAGTCTGGATTACAAGAGGCTGCATTTCTCCCAAGATAATGTTTCAGCTTCTACTCTTGGCAAGAGCAAGAGAGCCAATCTTATTTGCTAAACTGACTATAATGAGTTAATCTCCTGAAATTATTTCCAATATTCCTGGTTCCATGATATGCATGCTTGCACAAAGAACTAAAAATGGAGGTTTCTTATTTTCCAGTGCTCTTACCAAAGAATAAAGAAAAAGATTCCTGAAGTAAGAATCAGAGTATTTTTCTATCTGCTGACACTTCTCAACAGAGTAGTCATTCTATATCAGTTTTTCCAGTACTGTCATTGAAATATTAGTCTCAAAGATACTCTGTGAAAAGGGTGGAGCTGAGAGACACTGCACTGTGAGTTCCAGTGTTTACATACTGCTTGTGGATATTCATGATGCCTGTTAATTTAGTAAAGGCTCTGAGAAGACCTGAAGCAACGATGACTATTTAACTGAAAATCTGAAATTATTTGACCACAAAACCATTTATTTTATGTAACACTTATTAACATCCTGAAAAGTATATGTCCATAGAATGCACTTTGGGAAATCTATCCTGTCATTAAGAAAAGATCCATACCAAAGACTTCAGCTTCCAGTACTATGGATCACAAGGACTCTGAGCAACCCTGGCCTGCCCTCCCCAGCTCTACACACATACATTCTTTGAGGCATTGCTGGTCTCAACCAGCAGAAGAAATGTCCAGAGACACCCACAACCCCCACCAAAAGCAAATAAACAAGTGAGAGCTACTGGCCTCTAATAGGAGGAATTAACAGACAGTCAGAGCCTGGCTTTAAAGACCTGGACCCAGAGCAGAAATTCATGGGATGTGGAACCAGAGAAATCAGGAACTAGGGTCAGAACAAGAACAGTAAAGCGGCACAAAGTCAGAGTGACAGGGAGCAAGCCTGTATCCATAGGCAGTAGGAAGGAGCAGTACTGTCACAGGAATGAAATCCTACAGCCAAAAGGTTGAGGGGATATAGAACTTCAGAATAGCAACAGGAGGAGAAGCTAATTCTCAGACTTCTGTTCTGAACCAACACTCAAGGGAGGTTAGTGTGGTCCTTGGATGTGGTGTACTATGGTAAGGAGCAAAACCTTTCTTGAGGAAGGCTTTCCCCAAGTTAGGCCTGCAGGGCTCCACTGATCAAATCCTACATGAACTCACAAAGAATATGAAACATACAAGATAGCAAAGAAATACAAGTAATATACAGCAGAAACAACAAATGGCAGATTTAGACCCATAAGAATCGCAGATATAGATTCATTAGAACAGAATACAGAGCACAGTTATGAGTAAACTATTTACAAAATAAAAAAGATGAATAGAAACAAAGTAAAACTCATGAACCATGAGAGACGATGGACTCTGAAAAACAAACTGAGTGTTCTAGAGGGGAGGCAGGTGGGAGGATGGGTTAGCCTGGTGATGGGTATTAAAGAGGGCACGTTCTGCATGGAGCACTGGGTGTTATGCACAAACAATGAATCATGGAACACTACATCAAAAACTAATGATGTAATATATGGTGATTAACATAACAATAAAAAATTAAAAAAAGAAACAAAGTAAAACAGTAGGAAAATATACAAATACATCAATAATCACAATAAATTGGTAAAATTGTAAAAAAAAATTGCTAAGTTTGAAAAATAAATGAATAAGCTATGCTTTGTTTATAACACACATCTAAATCATAAGGACCGAGAAAGGTTAAAAGGGATAGAAGAAAATATTAGGCAAATATTAAAAGAAAGTTGATGCTGCCATATCAATTCCAGAAGATAGACTAAGATTAAAAATCGTATTAGTGCTAGAGCTGCTCATAATATGATAGGTTTAATTCATCAGGAAGATAAATCAATTTTAAACATGTATGCATCTAATAAAATGGTCTCAAAATATATAGTTAAAATATAGTTAAAATTGAACTACAGTGAGAATTAGATACAAAAGTTTTAAACAATAACCTTGACTTAATAGACATTTATAAAATTCTATGTATATATAGAACATTTACACATAGTTCAGGATTTAGGTTGCAAAGCAACTCCAAAAATTTCAAAGAATGGGTATTACATAATCATGTTTTTTTAAACACAATACAAATAAGTTTGAATATTAAAAATTACAAAATAAAACATTTCCAAATATTTGGAAATTGAAAAACAACCTTCTAAATAACTTATATGTCAAAAATGTCAAAACAGAAAATGTTAATAAATATTTAAGATATAATGAAAACAGTACATGTAAAATTTTTAAGATATAATGCAAGGAGAGCTTTGAGGGAAATTTATAGCTTTTAATACCTCAATTAGAAAAGAAAAAAATGATTTGAAAACTAATGAGTTTAGTGTCATATTTATGAATTTAGAAAAAGTGCTACAAAATAAAGTCAGGAGAACTACAAATCAAAGGCAAAAATTGGTTCTTTGAAAAGACTGAAAAATTGGATAAACTTCTATTAAGATTAAACAATAAATATGGTGAAAGAAAAAGACAACATAACAGATAAACCACAGATGCATTAAAAAATTAGCAATAGCTTAATGACAATAAATTTGAAAATCTAGATGAAAGAGGTAATTCTTAAAAATATAGTTTATTATAACAAAAATATATAATAACAATAATATAATAAAAACATAGTTCACCAAAACATAATTAAAGATATAATTGAATAATCTTACAACTGTAAGAAATCAAAGTAATAGTTAAAAATATTTCCACAAAGACAGTTTATAGGCAAACTCTACCAAAATTTCAAGGAACACATCATTTCTATGATACACAAACTCCTCCAAAGAAAAAAAAAAGGAGGTTATATTTATCAACTCATTCAATGAAACTAGAATAACTTTGTTACCAAAAACAAAGCACAAGAAAGAAAAATTACAGCCATTTTATAACCGATGAATTGGCAAAGTTGAGACAATATGAATCACCAAGATTTCTTTCACATCGCTGTTTAGAGAGTAAATACATACACCATTTTGGAAAACAATTTAGCATAATCTTATAAAGTTGAATATTTCCATTCTCATGACAGAGTAATTCTAAACTCAAAAGAAATTCTCACCCACATGTACCAGGAAACATGTACATGTGTAAGAATATGTATACAGAACTACTTGCTATAGCAAAACAAAAAATAAAACAAAAATAGAAACAACCTAAACATTTATCAACAGTAAAATGTAAACAGTAAAACAGTAAATTTTGGCACACTCACACAGTGATACATGACACCGCAGTGAAAATGAATAAATTATAGATTTTTGCAATAACATGCATTAATCTTATTAACATGATACTGAGTAAGAAAAGCAAGTCCCAATGTGACAGGTGTTTTATATAAAAGTTCAAAAACAAGCAAAACTAAATAATATATTGTTTGGACTTATATATATATGTATATATATATGCTAAAATTTTTAAATTAAAAATAAAAAGGGAACAATAAACATAAAACTGGGTGTGCAAGAAAGGAGGAGCACATAGGTAGACACAAATGTCTATTATTAATAGTGTGAGTGAACAGATATTATATATTAAAATAATAAGTAATAAGAGGACCATACATGGACGAATGATGATAGCGTACATGAAAGAATGATTATGACAAACACAAATCTGTATAGCTGAGATCTACTTTAAAAAAGAGAGAAACCAACTCACTCCATCCCTAGAAAATCATCTATGTTCAACCCACTCTAGAAAGGACATAATTGATCCATGTGAAAAGAACAGGATACTTGGTCCTGAGTCACAGTGAGCAAAGTCACATTGTTACTAAAATTTAGTCACACCCAAGCAAAAATCAGCTCTCTAGTGGGAGAAGTCAGCTGCCAAAACAAACCCACCCAACAGGCAAGAGAATGAGAAAAGAAAAAGAAAAAGATTCTGGAGATCCTTCAAGCATATTCTGAAATAATTATTTCCAAACAAAATTTGACAGTTGTTTACATTCTCTCTAAAAACTTTATTTCAATGTACTTCAATTCTATGGACTCTTTGAATAGGAAAGACTCGGCACTGTACAAAAGAAAGCATTTAATACCTCGTGGCCACCCACTTTTGAAAATTTGCCTAAAAAAGGAGTTTTCAAGGCACAATGAAATTGTAAAAGTTAAAAATAACAAATGTAGAGGGTTTCTTATACTTTTCTGGAACCATAATTTCCTTTTCCTGTAGGTGAAAAATTGTCTTTAAGAGTGGGAAATTTCCCTCCCGAAGATACTGAAAGTTTTTAATTCTGATAATGGGCAACAAATGTTCTTAAGAAGTTACAGACTAATCCATACCACCATCACTAAACGTTGGATCCTAAGGGCAGACAAGGCCAACTGAGAGGGAAAGAGAGCTGTGTTCATTCACATTATCGCCCATGAATGTAGAAGCAGTCCTGTGGCATATGTACCATATACTCCCAATTCCTTGGCCTGCCTACATTGGCTTAGAGAAGCTGAGTTTGAAACATTTCAGTGCACGATGAAGAGCTGCTAATTAACGTTGCTTAAGCAACTCTCCTACAACAACAGACAACTCCGTTTGATCTTGGTATTATTCTACTCCAGTGATGCTGGGGAGAACATTACTATTAGCACAGAGGGCTTACGTTAGTAGTAAAAATCATGATCACCATCATTATCATCATCATCATCATCATCTAACACAGTAGTGAGTGCTTAATCTGGCAAACACTGTGTTAAGTTCTCTCTCATTTAATATTTATAACATTATAAGAAACAGATTTAAAGAGTGTCAGTAGCTTGCCCAAGGCCTGTCACTAATAAGTAATACAGCCCAGATTCAAACCTGGTCTGTGCAAATTCATCAATCTGCTGTTTCTAGTATTTATTAATCAGGCAATAAATTCATGGTTTAAATCTTCTCACAATGAAATCAACTTTGTTCCACTTCATCATTTCTACCATAAGCATATGATATGCTCTCTGAAGTCAAGGTAATCACTCTTGTGCAGCCAGCAGACTGCACAATAAATCCATGCTATTTATCATGACATAAAAAAAAGATTCACATGAATATCCTTTGCTAGAGAAATAACTATTTAAAATTCTAAAAAGATAATACATCACTTTTTAAATTCCATGACAGAGTAGGGTTTTTTTAAATTTTCTTTTATTATGTATGTTAGTCACCATACAATACATCATTAGATTTTGATGTAGTGATCCACGATTCATTGTTTTCGTATAACACCCAGGGCTCCATGCAGTATGTGCCCTCCTTAATGCTCATCACCGTGCTAATCCATCCCCCCACTTCCCTCCCCTCTAAAACCCTCAGTTTGTTTCTCAGAGTCCATAGTCTCTCATGGTTCATCTCTCCCTCCGATTTCCCCCTCTTCATTTTCCCCTTCCTTCTCCTAATGTCCTCCATGCTATTCCTTATGTTCCACAAATAAGTGAAACCATATGGTAATTGACTTTCTCTGCTTGACTTATTTCACTTAGCATAATCTCCTCCAGTCCCATCCATGTTGATGTAAAAGTTGGGTATTCATCCATTCTGATGGCTGACTAATATTCCATTGTATATATGGACCACATCTTCTTTATCCATTCATCTGTTGAAGGGCATCTCAGCTCTTTCCACAGTTTGGCTATTGCAGACATTGCTTCTAGGAACATTGGGATGCATATGGC
>NC_138369.1:132999471-133078913 GCF_054177405.1 Leptonychotes weddellii | reverse complement strand
GCCTGGGTGGCTCAGTTGGTTAAGCGACTGCCTTCAGCTCAGGTCATGATCCTGGAGTCCCGGGATCAAGTCCCGCATCGGGCTCCCTGCTCGGCAGGGAGTCTGCTTCTCCCTCTGACCCTCCTCCCTCTCATGCTCTCTGTCTCTCATTCTCTCTGTCTCAAATAAATAAATAAAATCTTTAAAAAAAAAAAAAAAAGAGTCGCTTATGGTTTGTCTCCCTCTCTGATTTTGTATTGTTTTATTTTTCCCTCTCTTCCCCTATGATCCTCTGTTTTGTTTCTTAAATTCCACGTGTGAATGAGATCATAGGATAACTATCTTTCTCTGATTAACTTATTTGTATTTAACTTATATATAACTTATTTATACCCTCTAGTTCCATCCTCATCGTTGCAATGGCAAGATTTCATTTTTTTTTTGAAGACTGACTAGTATGGAACATCAAAATGAAGTGACAACTTTTTATATCCAGGAAAGGTCAATTTAAAAACTACCTGGAATTTATCACGCGTAAACCAAGCCTAGCTTGAACTACAGAAAAGGACAGTATCTTCAGTTTATCTGATACTGCCTTTGAAAATCCTTCCCCCCAAAAGCTAGAGAAACTAAGAAACCAAAATTTATCCTATTATTGATTATATTGCGAATAACAACCAAGTAATATCATATATCAATTCAAAATTATGCCTCATGTATCCAGTATCAACAGGGGGAAAAATGATACCCCTTTGAGAGCTATGATATTGTAAATAAATGTCTTATGAAAATGCATTATACTGTAAAGTGTATGTTACAATAAGTTACCCTTTCCTTAATAACTCAGAATCATCATTATGAGAAGTGTATCATGCCTTGCTATTATAATAGCAAAGTTCTCAGGGGCTAGTAAGGTAATCTGTCCTATGCTAAATAGCCCTAACTACTATTCTTTTTGATGTCTAAGGTTTACACATTTTTCCTATTTTCTGCCTCTGTCTTCATGGATATTTGAAACATCCTGCTATCATATATTTAAATCTGACAGTCCTCATTTCATTTCTAATTTACTAAGAAACAGAAAACTTCAAATATAACCAAAATCAAAAATTTTTAAATCTCTGAGGGAAGGTATGAACTTCAGTGCTTCAAATTTGTGGAATCTCTGTTTTTATCTACACAGAGGTATTTGGTGCATCACATTCTGTTCTGGGTGAATGAGATTACTAGATAAAGGAGTGACTACTCTAAAAAATTTAGGCTTTGTTCTTGGAGCTAAATAAATACCAAGTCATTTAAGAATTAACACTACACATTAAAAATTTTTTTAAGTATGGTAAAAATTAAATAAGACATGAAACCTTAGGATCTTCATAACTTTGTTCCAGGGAGATCCCACAAGACAGAAGAAGAATTTTATAGCTCTGGATGAAGTCATAGATGATAATAGAACATTCTTTATCAGATTCCTCTTGAAAGCAGGATAGAAGATACCACATTCTGTCTTTCACAGTCAGGCTTGGATCCAGAGAAGGTGGGACCAAACTGGAACTAATTTCTTTAGAAAACAAACAAACAAAAAGTCTTAAGGCAAAAATTACATGCATTCATTTGAAACAGCAATCTTTAATGAAAAGACTGAAAAGCCCAAGGGTCTAGCTCCATGGAACCAATAATTCAGCATAACCTTATTCAGGTCATGTTGGCTACATAGACGAAGTGCTTCATATTCTAAAAATTAAGGCTTGTGCTATGTAATTAATAATGCTCTATTGAATTAGGTGAAATTTTTAAATAACAAGATTTCTAAAAATAAATTTACATTTCTCAGAGTAAGGAGTTAAAGACATAAAAAGTATTTTTTTTTAAAGATTTTCTTTATTTATTTGACAGAGAGAGACACAATGAGAGAGGGAACACAAGCAGGGGGAGTGGGAGAAGGAGAAGCAGGCTTCCCGCTGAGCAGGGAGTCCGATGCGGGGCTCGATCCCAGGACCCTGAGATCATGACCCGAGCCGAAGGCAGATGCTTAACGACTGAGCCACCCAGGCACCCCAAAGACATAAAAAGTATTTTGAAATGAATTTTAAATGAACTTTTAAAAAAAATTTAGTATGAACATACAATGTTAGATCTAAAAAAAAACAGAAGTTCACGTATCTATTTAACATAACACATTTTCCCTCAAAACAACTGAAAATATTTCATGCTTACTCAGGAATAGATATTATATGGCATTCTTTAAAATATTTACTAATTTTGCTCCTGTCTAAAACCAATCTATCAGCTAGGTAATGTAACAACTGTAATAAGATCACAAGGTATTTCCAAATTATACCCTCTCAATTCCATACACATCTACAAAGGCTGTATGATTCAACCGCTGTAGATGTTCAGCTCATCGCTGTCTCTAGATAAGTTCCAGACCCAGTCAATAACATGAAAAAAGTCTGAAAAGAAACTGCTATGATCCAATCTTCAAAAACAAACCTTCAAGGTGGCCAGGGAGTCCCTAAGTGTCCACTGCCTTCAAGAAGAAAAGACACTATCAGTAGCCATGTGATAAGTAAAGGGGAGTAAAGGTGGTGCTTAAGACATTCATTCTAGTTAATATATGAACTAATGTACACAATAGCTACTATCCTCCCAGAAAGAATTTTTAAGCCTAAAAATAAATTTTAAGTATCAGAAAATTATTCTCAACAAACAGGTCACTATCCTAATAGAGATTATATTAAAATTAAATGGCGATTAAGCCAAATAGTGATTACTTACCAGGATGCTTTTGTTCCTTCTGCAATGAAAAATAATAGGCATCTCTTCCACCCCAGCATACTGCCAGACCAACCACCAGGATGTCATCACAACCTTTAACAGGAACGCCATCATCTCTAATAGTGGTTTTCTGAGGTGAGCTAGCTAAGTAAATCAAAAGTGAAATAGTTAAAAATCTCAAAATAAAGCCATTAAACTGAATGCTAAAAAAACAATAATAATACAAAAATTATTTTGCAAAATTTCCAGATCCCTATAATATCATTATTTGGATGGTCATTTTTAAGTATATGTAAGATCTTTCTAGGCTTCCCATCTATTAAAATAACTGTCACTATGAAAAATTTACCAAATATATCTTAAAATAGATCTGTAATAATGACTAAAATGGTTAACTAAATTTTTTTAAAGCTGCATTTTGAATTGCTATAACTCAAACAGAAATAAAGACCACTTGCACGCTACAAAAATTTTGTAGTGACTTCAGCAATTCTTAACACTAAGACATTCCAGAAAATCAAGCATCTTACTTCTTGGTAAAGAATCAGGTATGATTTTTGTATCTAGAGTCCACATTTGTTCTAAAATCAGGCATCTCCAACTTTACAGATACAGGTCAAAAACCAGTCTATCTTATTTGCAATTAGATCCCCAATATCTTGAAAATAAATGGCACATATTTGTTAAATTTAAGTGAACAATTTTATCCCTCTAACCCCTAGCACAGAGACTGTTCTCAGTTTTATGTATGTTGAATGAAAAATGGAGAGTACTAGTCAACACAAAAAGTACATAAAACTTGTCATTAACACATGTGCTCTATGACCTAAGTGTCCATTGATAGACAAATGAATAAGGAAGATGTGGTACACATATACAATTAAATGTTACGCTGCTATAAAAGGGGATGAGAACTTGCCATGTGAGACAACATGGACCTAGAGGGTATTATGCTAAGTGAAATAAATCAGACTGAGAAAAACAAATACCATATGATTTCACTTCTTATGTAGAATCTAAAACAAAACACACAAATGAATAAACAAACAAAAAGCAGAATCAGACCTATAAATACAGAGAATAAACTGACAGTTGCCAGAGGGAAGGGAAGGGTGGGGGGTTGGGTAAAATGGGTGAAAGGGAGTGGGAGATAGTTATGGAATGAATAAGTCATGGGAATAAAAGGCACAGCATAAAGAATATGGTCAATGACACTGTAATAACAATGTATGGGGACCGATGGTAGCTATACTCACGGTGAACATAGTGTAATGTATAAACTTGTCAAATCACTATGTTGTACACCTGAAATTAATATATCATTGTGTCAACTATACTCAAATAAAAAAAATTAAAAACCAAACACATGTTCCATGAGTTGAAGATCAAATACTCAAACTTTTATGAATAAATCCATTCATAAATACAGAGATTTAAGAAATCTGATCAAATCTTTGCTTTCCACAGCAGGTTGTCAAGCTGACTACAGCTATTCCCCATGATACAAAATCCTTATTGTCATGAAGTAAGACAGGAATATACATATGTAGCATTATTTAACAAAAGGTTTAAGTCTCTTAAAACATGGAAGGACTCTATGAGGCTTTGGGGTCAACATTTTGGCATAAGATTCATGGACATCAGTTGGAGGTACAACTTGAGATAAGTACTGAAAAATGTAGTTAATGTACATTGTTTAAAATATAGTCATTTTTCTATGTACTTTTGTGATTATATAAGTGAATAAGGATATTACAATTTAATAGAAAATAATTCATGAGCACTGATGATTAATAAAAACCATGATGCTATATCATTAAGATACCAAAAAAAGGCAATCTTTGTTCAAAATATATATTTTAGTTTTTACAAACTTATATTCGAATATTAATATATATAATCATATATAAATCATATATGTCATACACACACACTCACACACACACACACACACACACACATATATATATATATGATTTTCTTAAAGAGAAACATCATGTTTAATGGTAAATCTTAGCATACTCTAGCACCAGATATGGCCTGGAGTTGAAGAAGCAGCGACAGATAGGTGACCTCTGTGAAGTCTCATAAAATGAAAAGGATTAGGAAGGCAACAAATAGAAGAGCTCCATGGCCTGACACAGGGCAAAGTCCAGAATAGCACTCAAGAAAGAGCTGCCGTTTGAGAGATGGATTCCTGATACACCCAATGGTCAAGATGCCAAACACTGTTCCGGTGCTGGCCCCCCGAGCCAGCCACAACTGTGGTGGCTGCAGCAGCAATAAGCTTGGCTGCTATGTCCTTGTCCTGAGAGAAAAGAACTGGTCTGGAACTCCCTTTGGACCACCTAGTGCGGGGATCTACTCTAGAAAGGCTGTTTAGGTGGGATCCGTGGCTTATGAAGAAAGAGGCAAACACACGCCTGATTAGACCACAGCTACAACAGTGGATCAGAGCCAGGTGAATGAGGAGTGCCTTGGTGGTCTGCATCAGTTCAGTAGCCCAGCTTGAGCTTTTTTCTCAGTGCTTGGCTCTCACACCCACATCCTGGAGTCACCCATCCCTTATACCAGATGGCAACTATTATTAATCTAGTTGCTCTCAACAATAGGCTGTTCTACAGGTAAACCCACATAGAAGAAACTTTAAACTCTGAATAAATTTATTACATTTCATATCCAAGACTGAAATGGCTCAGGCCCATCCCAACCCACTATTTTACATATAAACATGAGAATATGAAAAATTAAAAAAAAATTCTTACCTTGCTTAAACCTACCACCAATAGCAGCACTTTTAGAGGATGTCAAATTACTGATCTTTTCACAAGCCAGTGAGATGGAAAATCGCTTTTTGCACTGCCACTCCTTAATGAATGTCCGAAAGAGAGTTTGGTCACTTGCTACATCAATTATGGCCAAACTTCCTGGGCTGAACGAGGCTGGAGTTAACTGCGATCCATCCTGTGATAACTGCAGTGAAAAACTTGTGTCTCTAATAGGACTGTCCTCTTTTAAACCGTTTCTACTCTCTGAAGTTAAATCTTGGTTTTTAATATTTGAAGATGAGCCAAATGAGTAACTTTCACCAAGCTGTAAAACACTATGTGTTTTCCAAAGTTTTACAGAAGATGTTCCACGAATACTTGGAAATATCAGCTTAGCAGCAGATGCTGGAATAGGTGTAGGAGGAATGAGTCCATTATCATCAACTATACAATTTTCTTTACAAGGCAAGTGAGATGAGGTTTCAGCCTGAAGGCCATTGGTCTCCAGCGCCCTAATCTTGCTTTCTACTTCAATACTAGGGGAAAATGAGATACCCTGAACTTGATTTGGCTCCACATTTGAAATCACTTTTTGTTTGTCATTTACCTCTGTATTTTTTCCTTTCAAACTAGACAAGTTTGTAGTGGTTAATTTTTGCTTTTCATTTCCTAGAGGACTGGACACTTTGTCTAAAATTCTCTGCAGTCCTGGACTTAAATCAAATGATGCCCCTGACCATATCAATGAATTATTTTCCCTTGTCTCAGTTAATTTGGGTTTTTGAGACCTTTCATCTTTATCTCCTCCAATTACTTCTCTTTGTGGATAATCATTACCTACAGTCACTGGATCACTTAATTCTAATTCTCTAAGAGACACTGCAGTATTCCGTTTCTCTTGGACAGGACATATTTCTACATTGTCCAAAGCTTCAACCATCTGAGCAGAATCCATTTCTGAAAATATAATAGACTCATCACTGAAACAAGAGAACTGTTGCTGATTATCTTGATTCTCATTTGTATTTGATTTTCTAATTGGGCCCTCTGGTTGCAGACACATAGAATGACTGAAATGGTTTGATGTTAGTGCAGAAGAGAGGGGTTCTTTCACTTGTATATCAGGTGGTTGTTCTTTTACTAGGTAGTCTTCACTGAAACTGTCAAATAGTAAACTATCACTCAAATTCAAACTTGTTTCAGGAACTGGCAGACATTCTGCTTCTATACCAGTGGTAGTTCTCTTTTGAGGAACCAGAGGTATAACTGGCTTCATAGCTTCTTGTGTTTGATAACCTTGAAGAAAACTATTTAATTGAGAGTCGGTGACAGAAAGTTCATTCCCTTTAAGACAAGGGCCATTTTCCCTCAAGAGTATTGGGGAATGAAAAATTGAGCTTTCTGGAGTCAGGATACCAACCTCATGTGAATCAGTGCCTTGTTTCATAGTATCTACAGTCTTAAGTTCCAAATGATCTGTATTTGTCACTCCTGGAGAATGTCGTTCACCAGGAAAAGTAATATGAATCTCATTCTGAAAAGAGCGTACCGAACTCTGGTTGTCTAAGCTCTTCTGCATCGTCCCTGTTGCCAGGTTGGTATCCTTTGCTCCTTGTTTGGCATCTTCAGTTGCTATCTGTTGTATTATTTCCTCTGACTGAGTATCCAGGTAGAAACTATCTTCAAATTCACAAGGAACTGAACCTAAGTCAGAAACACAATTATTCTTAGTTTTGTTTGCTGCATAAGCTTCTGTTTTTTCTTGTATTCTAGAGGTATTTAGAAAATTCTCCTGCTGGCCTCCTGATTCTCCAGTTGGGAGATGTATTCTGAGTATCTCAGCGCTACTTATATTATCTCCTGATACCTGAAAGTTATTTGATTTATTTTCCTCACCATTAAACTTCATACTTCCACACTTGATAATAACATTTGAGTCTCTATTCATATAACTACTGCCTGTCTCACAGGGCATTTGTCTCTCTACTATTTTTTTCTGTTTGGTGTAAGTGTTTGTGTGTTTATCAGACTGTTTTTCTGGGCACTGGTTAATTGAGTGGGTGTCGTGTTTTACATAAACATCCTGGTTTTTTGAATCATTTTGTACCATCAGGACTGTGTTTATTTTTTCTAACTCAACAACGGCAAATCCTCTTCCATTTTCACTAACCATACTAGTAGGTTGACAAGTCACTTTTTTACTCTGGGATTGTGTGATAAAATGTTCCACAAGAATATCATTAGTTTTTGTTCTGTTCTTTGAACTTCGTTCTCTTTGTGATGAGAATGATGCTTTGCTATATTTTCCCTCAGCACAGGAAGATACATTTTTAGCAAAAGGCTCTGGACTTCTAAATTCCACATTCTTCTCATCTAAGGTAAATGAGTCTCCACAATAAACAGGATTAGATATAGTCTGTTCCTGTAAATCAATTCTATACATCCCAGTGTCTTTCACAGGGCTACTGTGTCTAGATTGTTTTACACGTTTACTATGTTTCCAAGATCCAGAGGCAGTACTCATCTTTCCTGAACTGAAACTCAGAGCTTCTTTTTTTGTTTTCTCAAATAAGAGAGTCTGAACAACTTTCTTAGTGCATGTTCTTCCCTCATTCAGAGAGGTTCTTAGCTTTTCTTTACTTATATTCAAAGAAGCCCGTTTTCTTGCTCTGGAAATGGAATGTGCCTGGCGTTCTTGATTCCCATTCTGTAACTTATCATAAAAGGAATTTGTACGCTCTCCACTTTTCTCTAAATCTTGCACAGTATTTGGTGAATGCTTAGCAGAAGAATCCCTAAACATCGAGTTACTTTTTTGCTTTGCTGTTAATCTTCTACAAGATCTTTTAGTTTGGGGTATAAATTTCTGTTCCTTTACTTCTGACTCACTGCTGGTCAGTGAGTGTGTATCAGAATTTAAAAGGGAATATGGATTCCATTGCACTCCCATTTCGACTAAGTCCTGCTGCAGAATCATTTTGGCTTCTTCCACAATAAGGGCTGCTGCTTCCCTTTCAGTTAAACCTTTTCTGCCAGTCACCCAAATAGTTCGCATATTCCGACGTTCTTCAACTGCTTCCTCTTCCTCATCAACTGCCTTTCGGGCACTATGTAAGGATGCAGGAAAAGAAATAAATAAATGCATTGATTCATTCATGCATACAGAAATATTTACTAAGCATTAATCTGATCTCTTCTAGGAACTGAAGAAATAGCACTGAACAAGAGGGAAATAAACCTGCTGTCTTAGAGCTTACATTCTAGTTGGGGAAATCAGAAAACAAGCAAATGTTAAAATGCATTCTACGTCAACTGATAAGAGTTGTGTACAAAAATGAAGCACCAGGAGGAGAGGGGTGGTTCTGTAATTTTTAAATAGCATAATTAGAGAAGGCCTCACTAAGACAGATTCATCAAGCAGAAACCTTTTAAAATAGTGTCATAAAACTTTCATTAAAAACAAATCCTCCTATGTAATATGAACTCTGGACAAAATAATTGAAGGAACTGGAGAGTGACCAAAAGGAGAAACTGAAAGGGGTTAACTAAAAACTTGGATAAAAACCTGGAGTTTATTGACAGGCAGAATTTGAAAAAGAGCTCAGAATGACTGCAAGAGATATAAAACAATTGGAGAAAGTCCAGAAATGAGAGATCCAGAGAAGGAGAACCCCAAATTCTTCATATAAATTCTGCCCAAATATCTGGCTGACCTCTAATCTATGCAAGTGTGGGCAGACTCCAAGTAGCCAGTTAAAAGTCTAAACAACCGAACAGAGATTTGAGTTACTGTCCACTACAGGAAGACAAAGTTTAGAGTTTGAGTTCAGCCAAGCTGACTGATAAAATATCGATGCTCTTCAGGGCAAAATAATAGATTCCACACCCTAAAAGGCCAAACATATACATAACTGAAGTACCACGAAGACAAAAAAACAGGATGAGACATAAAAATTATTAAAGAAATAATGGCCAAGAGATTTCTGTTTCCAACAAGGATGGTGTAATAGGGACTAAATTAGCCTGTCACCCAAAACAACTAAAACCAAGGCTAGACGGTACAGCTTCCATTTTGCTCTCTTGGATTACTTACTCTAGGGGAAGCTAACCATCATAGCATTTAAGGACAACAAGCAGCTCTATGAAGAAGCTCATATGAAGAACTGAGTACCAGCTTGCCAGTATGTGTGCAAGTCATCTTAAAAGCAGATCCAACTCAATCCTTCAGATAACTATAGTCCCAGCCAACAGCTTTACTAAAACCTCAAACCAGACCACCAGCAAAGGAGCTCCCAAGTTCATGATTCACAGAAACTTTGAGTTAACATATATTTACTGTTGCTTTTAAGCCACTGACTTCTTTAAAATATATTTTAAAGTTTATTTATTTTTTTAAGTAATCTCTACACCCAACATGGGGCTTGAACTCATGACCCTGATATCAAGAACAGCATGCTCTTCTGACTGAGCCAGTCAGGTACCCCTAAGCCACTAAGTTCTTAAAGTAATTTGTCTCATATCATTAGCTAACTAATTAGCCGAGTAAAACTATCAAATGTCAAAGATATAAAAAAGAAATCTCAAGGCCTATATATTTAGAAGGACAAAAGAATTATATTCCCATTAGAATTCTTAAAAACAGCATGCAAAGCAAAGAAAGAGCATTTTTCTAAAACTCAATAAAAGCATGGACCAAAAATTTATATCCAGCCAAGATGTGCCTCAAATATTAAGGTTCTAGTAAAACAGTTTTAAACATACAAGATGTGGGGAATTCTATACTATATTAGCCCTCAAGAAATCTAATAGTGGATAAGTTTCATCCGATCAAGAGATGACTAGGAGTACTTCAGCAGTAAGACCAATGGTAAGAATTTGAATAAATAAAAACAGAGATTATATTAGTTTTCCATCTCTACACCCTACAAGGATGGGGAAAAGGGTGAAAAATTAATGTACAAATGCTATATGTTGAGACAAAGTAGAAATAATGCACTTTTTAAATGGAAGGAAAAGGACAGGAAGAAAGAAGAAGAAAAGTGAGCTCAATGTCGATGACTATTGTTCAGGCAGTACGTAGGTATTACAGGATACCATTAAAATCTTGACAAATCAGGGGCACCTGGCTGACTCAGCTGGAAAAGCATGTGACTCTTGATCTCCAGGTTGTGAGTTCGAGCCCTATGTTGGGTATAGAGACTCCTTAAAAATAAAATCTTAAAAGAAAAAAAAAAGCTTGACAAACCAGATAATAAAAAGTACACAGGTACCCACTAGAACAAAAATATATACCTTTCTAAATTTAAAAATAAAACTCCAAAGAGTATCCTTAGGTAGAGAAAGAAACATAGTAAATATACAATACACATAATTATAAAATAATTTGAGAACTGAAACCAAACATTTTAGTTAAATCAGTAAATGTGAATGGGATTAAATCATCTATTAAAAGAAAAAGATTTCAATTTGGCTCAGACAGCAAAAGATAATTACATCTCAGTGTGGTATATAAAAAGTATATCTAAAAGGAAGTGATTCTAAATGGCTAAAACTAAAGGGATGGACAAAAAAAGGGAAGCAAGAAGAAAGCAGTGAGGGATAGTCTGCATTAAACAAAAAAGGGTAAAATTTACTGCTAAAAACAACAACCATAATAAAGACAACATTACCGATCAGTCATATGTCCTATGAGTATTTACACACCAAATAACAAGCAATACTTTAATGAAGCAAAGACAAGAGATGCAAGGAGACAGAAATATATTAACAATTAGTAGACTTCAGTAAACCACTCTCATTAAAAGACAGACGAAATGTTGAGGAGGAGAGTAAGGACAAAGAAGACCTAATGAACATAACCAATGAAGTAGACGTTATGAATGAATTTCAAACATTTTACCTTTTTAATAGAGAACAAATCTAGTTTGTATTGATCATGTATTAGGTCACAAAGAAAACATCAGTGAGTACCATAAAGTATATGTGTTATAAACAACACTATTAGATTGCAGTGTAATAAGACTAGAAATCATTTAACAAAATAAAAAAACAAAAAGCACTTCCACCTGGGCAAAAGAGGGAAAACATGCAAATTACATAATTTCTAACAAATAAAAACAAAATCTCTACATATAACAGTCTGTGGATTATACTTAAAATACAGACCACAGGAAAATTCACAGTACTAAATTCATGGTACTACATTAAAAACACAGCATTTATCAATAAAGATATAAGTCAACAAATTTATAGTTCAACAGAATATTTTAAAAAGTACAACAAAATAGAAAGCAGGAAGAATGAAATGTAGTATTAAAAGATGAAATTAATAAGGTACATTATTTAAAAAAAAAACATAGGCCTAAGAAAACAAAATCCTAGATTTTTAAAGAATTTAAAAAATAGATAAACCACTAGCTAACCTGATCAAGAAAAAACATAGACATTTATAAAATAGAAAATGACAAGGGAGGAATAACTATTGAAATAGAAAAAATACTTAAAATTCCTAAGAAACTAATTTACAAATCTCTATAAAAATATATTTGAAAATCCAGATGAAATGGTAATTTCCTAGAGAAATACAGATTACTAAAATTGACCCCATTAGAGATAGAAAGCTTAGAGAAACTAATTTCTGAAAAAATAAAATAGACAAAGTGATCAAGAACTAACCCATAGAAAGGCACCATCCAAGATGGTTTCATACAGTAATCATACCAAACTTCTACCAGTTCCAAGACTCTATAAGTTACTGCAAAGCACTGAAAACAAAAAAACACTTCGTAATTCTTTTTTATGAAGGAAGTCTGATACCAAAACTGATACTAAAACTTGAATAAAGATAGTGCAAAAAACACACAATGCAAGAAAACTATAGACCAATATTATTTATAAATAACAATGCAAAAGTATACTATTTTAAATATTAGCAAACGGAATCCAACATCATGTAATAAAATAAGATGACCAAATTAAATTTATTATGGAACCCAGGATTGATTCAATGTTAGGAAATCTATTAATATAATGAACTGTGCTAATAGATGAAATGGGAGAAAAACCCTATCAATATCTCCATAAATACTAAAAAATCCTTTGACAAAATTCAGTACCTAATCATGATAAAAGTATTCAAAGAAATTTCATTTAATGGACATTTTTCTTAAAATGATAATACATACATACAAACCTACATATATACACACGTATCATAGTCCTGAAGACAGTATCCTACTAAAGTAACACCAGAGGCATTTCCACTAAGATCACAAACAAAGCAAAATGCCCACTATTACTACCATCCCTAATACTACTACATATTAGAGGTATCAGCTAATACAATTAAGAGAAATCAATTAAGAAGAAGATGAACCAT
Organism: Leptonychotes weddellii; assembly: GCF_054177405.1. Classification (NCBI taxonomy): domain Eukaryota; kingdom Metazoa; phylum Chordata; class Mammalia; order Carnivora; family Phocidae; genus Leptonychotes; species Leptonychotes weddellii. The sequence goes on along the minus strand of NC_138369.1, from coordinate 133,066,013 downwards.
GAGAGACTATGGACCCTGAGAAACAATCTGGGGGTTTCAGAGGGGAGAAGGGTGGGGGGAGGGGGAAACAGGGTGATGGTTATTGAGGAGGGCACGTGCTGTGATGAGCACTGGGCATTATACTTAACTAATGAATCACAGAACACTACATTAAAAACTAATTATGTACTATGCAGTAGCTAACTGAACATAATAAATAAATAAATAATAAATAAATAAATGCAAGCATATGAATTCCTAAAAAGAAGTAAAATAGCTATTTGCAGATGATACAACAATATACCTGGAAGAGTCTAGAGAATCAATGATACAAGTAATTCAAACAATAAAAGAATTCTGAAAATAGGATAAAAAATATACAAAAAGTCTTCGCAATACTCAAATAATAACTATGTAGAAGACATCATAGAAGAAAGCCACCAATTAAAATAACACTAAAGATTAAGTAGGAACAACTTTAACAAGAAATGTATAAAACCTTGTGTGAACAAAACCTAAAACTTCTGTAAACCTATATGAGGAAATCTTTTGAAAACTCTTGAAAAATCACAAAACTAGATCATTTAAAGATGTTACCTATGCTTGGATAGGTTGACAAAACAATATAAAAATGTCAATTGTAAGTTAAGTTTCAGTCCAATCCCAATAAAATATCAACAAACACTTTAACTTTCATATGGGCAAATACACAAGAATAGCCAGAAAAATACTGAAAAACTATGTGGAAAAGTGCCCTACCAGAGATTAAAACATATATAAAGACTTTATAATTAAAAGTTTGGTACTTGCTCATGAATTGACAAAAAGAATAGTAAGTAGAATAGAAAGTCCAGAAATAGACCTAATTATTTATGGATATTTAGTATATGATAAAGATGGCATCTCAAATTACTAAGTCAAAGATAGACATTTTTTTTTATAAATGGGAGCCATTGGATAAAAGATGAAATTAGATCCAGACTTCACACCATACACAAAATTAAATTCTAAATGCATCAGGAATCTAAATTCAAATCTATAAATACTTGAAGAAAACATGAATGAATTCCTTTTTAACCTCAGTACAGAGAAAAGTTTTTCTAACTATAATTCAAAAGCAAAAGAAAGAAAGAAAAGAAGAAAAAGGAAGAAAGAAAGAAAAAATGATAAAAAATCAATAGAAAAATTAAAATTCTGCATGGTAAAAACAAGGCAATAAAAGCCAAAAAAAATTCATAAATTTTGAGAAAATATTTGCAACATACATATAAAATAAACAGCTAAATACACTAATCAATTTTGAAAAGATTCTTTAAAAGGAGAGGGAAAAGACCAAACCCAGTAGAAACATAAAGAAGACATAACCAGATAATTCACAAAGATACAAAAAAAAAAAAAAAAATCCAGAAACATATGAAAACATCTCTACCATCACTCACAATTGGAGAAACGCACACTTAAACCATTGTGAGATACAATTTCTCATCTATCAGACTGGTAAAATGAAAACCTCTAACAATGGATTCTATTGGCAAGGCTGTGGGGTAATAGGTTAGTGAGAATGTAACCTGCATGGCAATCTGGAATCTAATAAAGTGACACAAGCACTTAACTTTTGAAATCCCATGTCCAGGAATGTACTCTGAAGAAACATTACCAACAATATGAAAATACATATGCATAGGTAATTCATTGTGAATTGTTAATGGCAAACTGAGAAAAGCAAAATGCTAACTGGGTTTTCCGGTTCTTAAGTACCAAGTACTGAAAGGAAAGGGTGGCCAGGTGCCAGATACCAGTTTCCATTCAGAAATTTAACATTAATACAATGCTATATCTAATCTGCACGCATTATTCAAATTTCACCAATTGTTCCACTTATGTCCTTTTTCTAATCCAATCTAGAATAAGGTGGTGCATCTAGTTGTCATGTCTCTTTATCTTCCTGTAATTAGAAACAGTTCCTCACCTCAGTGTTTGTTTTTCATGACTTTGATATTTTTGAAGAGTACTAGCCAATTATTTTGTACAATGTCTCCCAATTTAGGTTTGTCTGATGTTTCCTTATAATTAAATTTATTTTAGACATTTTTGATAAGAATTCTCCAGGAGTAATGCTGTGTCTTTCTCACTGTGTCACATGAGGAGGTATGTGATGTTGATTTGTCCTAATACTGATATTAGTAATTTTGATCAGTAAAATTCTGAGCATTCAGAAGAGGCATAATCACAGCAATAGTAGCCTTAGTATAATACAGAAGTACAAACAGCAACTAGAACATAAAGAAACTAGACCTAGAATTTTGCCAAATGGTGGGGGAGCTGCTGGAACCCTTTCCAGGTCATAGGGGCTGCAAGTGCTACAGTTATGCTCCCCCTCCACCTTGACAGTACAGACAGAAGCAGGGTCTGGGTGCACTAGCTGGCCTACTACCTCAATGAGCCCCAGACCCTTAGCCCACATCAGCCCCAGCCATCCCACCAAGGCAGCACTAGTGTGGCGCCCACCAGGAGGACATCCCTGGTCAGTACTCACTACAGCTCCAGCTGATGCAGCAAGGTGGCACACACAGGAGCAAAGCACCCCAGACCCAGGCCCATACTATTCTGGGTCCAGACAGTTTGCTAATACTCCCCCAGCACAGAGTGCTCCAAGAACCCCTGACCCACACCCACCTTAGTTCCAGCCACCCTGTCTGGGTACCCCTTGTGTGGAGCTCCCCAGAACACCCAGCTTGCACCCACTTCAGCTTCAGCTGTCCTCCCAGTGAACCTTGTGGGTAGAGAGCCCCTGGACAGCCCTGGCCCATGCTCACTTCAGCTTCAGCTATCCTGCCAGGGTGTTCTCTGTACAGAGAGCCCAGGGACTGCCCCGGCCTGCACCAACTTCAGTTGTAGCTGTCTTGCCAGACCTCCCTTTCCATAGAGAGCCCTGAGACCACCTGCGACCACTTCAGCTCCAGTCATGCTATCAGGGCAGCCCAAACAAGGAGTGCCTGGGACTCCATGCCCATGGCAGCCACAGTTCCAGCCAGCCAGCCAAAGTTATTAGGGATACAAAGACTACACAGGATGACCATACATAATACCTTTCCTTCAAGTTTAGAAGTAGCTGTTCTACTCAATTCAAAGGAACAAACACAGAAAATCAAGCAAAATGGGGAGACAGAGAAATATGCTCCAAACAAAAGAACAAGACAAAATCTTACAAAAAGAACTAAATGAAACAGAGAGAGGGGCGCCTGGGTGGCTCAGTCGTTGGACGTCTGCCTTCGGCTCAGGTCATGATCCCAGGGTCCTGGGATCGAGCCCCGCATCGGGCTCCCTGCTCCACGGGAAGCCTGCTTCTCCCTCTCCCACTCCCCCTGCTTGTGTTCCCTCTCTCGCTGTGTCTCTCTCTGTCAAATAAATAAATAAAAAATCTAAAAAAGAAAAAAAAAGAAACAGAGAGAAACAATGTGCTTGATAAAGTTTAAAGTAATGATCTTAAAGATGCTGACTGGACTGGAGACAAGAGTGGAAGAACTCAGTGAAAATTTCAACAAAGAGATACAAAATATAAGAAAGAACCAATCAAAGTTAAAGAATATAGTGATATGAAAAATACACTAGAGGGAATCAACAATAGATTAGGGGATGAGAAGAGATGATCAGCAATCTAGAAAACAAGGTAATGGAAAGCACTCAAGCTGAACAGCAAATAGAAAAAAAAAATTTTTAATGAGGATGGGTTAAGCAATCTCTAGGATGACATCAAGTGAACAAACATTCACATTATGGGACCCCCAGAAGAGAAGAGAGAAAGAAAAGGGGAGAAAATTCATTTGAAGAAATAATAGCTGAAAACTGCCTTAACCTGGGGGAAGAAAACAGGTTCAGGAAGGATACAGAGTTCCAAACAAAACGAACCCAAGAAGTTCCACACCATAACACATATAATTAAAATGTCAAGGTTAAAGATAAAGAGAAAATTCTAAAAAGAGCCAGGAGAAGCAAAAAGTTACATACGAGGGAAACCACTTAAGACTATGAGCAGATTTTTCAGCAGAAATGTTGCAGGCCAGAATAGAGTGGCATAATATATTCAAAGAGCTGAAGGGGAAAGAAAATCAAGAACACTCTCAGTGGGAAGATTATCATTCACAACTGAAGGAGAGATAAAGAGTTTCCCAGAAAAACAAGAGTTAAAGTTCATCATCACTAAGCTAGTCTTACAAGAAATGTTAAAGGGACTCCTTTAAAAAAAAAAAAAAAAGGGACTCCTTTAAGTGAAAAAGAAAAGGCCATAATCAAAAGTAAGAAATTATGAATAAAAAGATATAAAATATGATAACAAATACATAAAACGTGGGGGGGGAATGAAAATTTTCTTTTAGAATTTGTTCAAACTTAAGTGACCACTGATTTAATATAGACTACTACATATTCAAAATGTTATATATGAACCTCATGGTAAAGACAAACCCAAAATCTGTAATAGGTACACAAAAAATAAAGACAATCAACATAACACAACAGAAAGTCATCAAAGGAAAGAGAGCAAAAGAAAGAAACAAAGAACTACAAAAACAACCAGAAAGCAATTAACAAAAGGACAATAAATATATACCTATCAATAATTACTTGAAACGTACAAGTAGGTCTAATGCTCCCATCAAAAGACATAGGGTGGTAGAGTAGATTAAAAAATAAGATCCAGTGGGCACCTGGGTGGCTCAGTCAGTTAAATGTCTGCCTTCAGCTCATGTCATGATCCTGAGGTTCTGGAATTGAGCCCTGTGTTGGGCTCTCTGTTCAGCAACGAGTCTGCTTGTCCCTCTCCCTCTGCCACCTCACCCTCCCATGGCTCATGCTCTCTCTCTCAAATAAATAAAATCTTTAAAAAAAAAAAACAAACAAGACCCATGGGGCACCTCGATGGCTCAGTCAGTTAGGCATCTGACTCTTGATCTCAGCTCAGGTCTTAATCTCAGGGTCATGAGTTCAAGTCCTGCACTGGACTCCACGCTGGGTGTGAAGCCTACTTAAACAAACAAACAAAAAATGGAAAAAAAAAAAAAGTCCCATTTTTATGCTGCCTACAAAAGACTTACTTCAGACCTATAAAAATATAGAGACTAAGTGAAAGCATGGAAAAAGATATTCCATGCAAATAAAAGTAAAAAAAAAAAAAAAAGCCAGGGTAGCAATACTTACATCAGACAAAATAGACTTTAAACAAAGACTATAATAAGACACAAAGAAGGGCATTATATAATGATAACAAGGTTAATCCAACAAGAGGATATAACATTTGTAAATATCTATGCACCCAATATTAAAGCATCTAAATATATACAGTAAATATTAACAGGCATATACAGAGAAATTGACAGTAATACAATAATAGTATAGGTTTATAACACCCCACTTACATCAACAGATAGATCATGCAGACAGAAAAAGAAGGAAACAGTGGCTTTGAATGATACATTAGACCAGATATACTTAACAGATACATGCAGAACATTCCATACAAAAACAACAGAACACGCATTCAGTTCAAATGCAAATGGAACATTCTCCAGGATAGTTCACACTTTAGACCATAAAACAAGTCCCAGTAAATTTAAGAAGATTAAAATCATATCAAGCATCTCTTCTAACCACAACAGTATAAAACTAGAAATCAATCACAAGAAAAAAAAACTGGAAAAAACAAAAACATGTGGAGGCTAAACAGCATGCTACTAAACACCCAATGGGCCAGTGAAGAAATCAAAGAGGAAATCAAAAGATACATGAAGACAAATGAAAATGAAAAGACAACAATCCAAAATCTCTGGAACACAATGAAAACAATTCTAAGAGAAATTCATAGCGATACAGGCTGACCTCAAGAAACAAGAAAAATCTCAAACAATCTAAACTTACACCTAAAGAAACTAGAAAAAGGTCAAGGTTAGTAGAAGGAAGGAAATTAAGATCAGAGTGGAAATAAATGAAATAGAGATTTAAAAAACAATAGAAAAGATAAAGGAAACCAAGAGCTGGTTCTTTGAAAAGATAAAATTGATAAACCTTTAGCCAGACTCATCAAGAAAAAAGAGGGGACACAAATAAGATCAGAAATGAAAGAGGGAAATTAATAACCAACACCACAGAAATACAAAGAATTGTAAGAGAATATTGCAAAAAATTATATGTCAACAAATTGGACAACCTAGAAGAAATGGATAAATTCCTAGAAACATACAACCTTCCCAAACTGAATCAGGAAGAAGCAGAGCAGCTAAATATACCAATTACTAGTAATGAAATTGAATTGGTAATCAAAAAACTCCAACAAATGAAAGTCCCTGACCAAATGGCTTTCACAGACAAGTTCTACCAAACATTTAAAGAAGAGTTAATACCTATTCTCCTCAAACTATTCCAAAAAAGAGAAGTGAAAGGAAAACTTCCAAATACATTCTACAAAGCCAGCATTACCCTGATACCAAAACTAAAGGCACTACAAAAAAACTTACAGGCCAATGCCTCTGATAAATATAGATGCAAAAATCCTCAACAAAATATTAGCAAATAACATTCAATGATACATTAAAAGGATCATCCACCACAACTGAATGGGATTTATTCTGGGGATGAGTGTTAATTCAATATTCACAAATCAATCAACATGATATGTCGAATCAATAAAACAAAGGACAAATATCATATGATCATCTCCGTAGACACAGAAGAAGCATTTGACAAAATTCAACATGAGTTCATGATAAAAACTCTCAACAAAGTAAATTTAGAGAGAACATACTTCGACATAATAAAGGTCATGTGTGAAAAATCCACAGCTGACATACTCAATGGTGAAAAACTGAGAGCTTTCCCCTAAGATCAGGAAAAAGACAAGAATGTCCACTCTCCCTACTTTTATTCAACACAGTGCTGGAAAGCCTAGCCACAGCAATCAGACCAAAAAAGTAATACAAGACATCTAAACTGTCAAGGAAGAAGTAAAACTATCACTATTTGTAGATGATATGATACTATACATAAAAAACCCTAAAGATCCACCAAAAAGCTATTAGAATAAATTCAGTAAAGTTGCAAAATACAAAATAAGACAAAGAAATATGTTGCGTTTATATACTAGTAACAATGTAGTAGAAACCAAAATTAAGAAAACAATACCATTTACAACTGCACCAAAAAACTTGTACTCTGAAAACTATAAAACACCAATGAAAGAAATTGAAGACAGCACAAACAAATGGAAAGATATATCATGCTCATGGATTGGAAGAATTAATATTGATTAAAATGTCCATACTATCCAAACAATCTACAGATTGAATGCAATCCCTATCAAAATAGCAAGAGATTTTTCATAAAACTAGAATACTACTAAAATTTGAATGGAACCACAAAACACCCTAAAAGCCAAAGCAATCTTGAGAAAGAAGAACAAAGCTGGAGGTACCACAGTCCTAGATTTCAAGATAAACTACAAAGCTGTAGTAATCAAAATAGTATGGTACTGGCACAAAAACAGACATATAGGGGCGCCTGGGTGGCTCAGATGGTTAAGCGTATACCTTCGGCTCAGGTCATGATCCCAAGGTCCTGGGATCGAGCCCCGCATTGGGCTCCCTGCTCCGCAGGAAGCCTGCTTCTCCCTCTCCCACTCCCCCTGCTTGTGTTCCCTCTCTCGCTGTGTCTCTCTCTGTCAAATAAATAAATTTAAAAAAACAAAAAACAAACAAAAAAGCAGAAATATAGATCAATGAAACAGAATACAGAGTCCAGGAATAAACCCATGTTTATTTAGTCAATTAATCTATGACAAAGGAGGCAAGAATATGCAATGGGAAAAAGACAGTCTCTTCAATAAATGATGTGGTGGAAATTGGACATCTACGCGCAAAAGAATGAAAGTGAATCACTTCTTACACCATATGAAAATAAACTCAAAATGGATTAAAGACTTAAATGTGAGACCCAAAACCATAAAACTCCTAAAAGAAAATGTAGGCAGTAATTTCTTTGACATTGGCCTTAGCAACATTTTTCTACATATGTCTCCTCTAGCAAGAGAAACAAAAGCAAAAATAAATTTTGGCGACTACACCAAAATAAAAAGCTTTTGCACAGTGAATGAAACACTCAACAAAATGAAAAGGTCACCTATTGAATGGGCGAAGACATCCACAAATGATATACCTAATAACAGATTAACAGTATAAAGAATTTCTATGACTCAACACCAAAAAACCAAATATTCCATTTAAAAATGAACTGAGGACCTAAACAGACATTTTTCCAAAGAAGATATATAGATGGCAAACAGACACATGAAAAGTTACTTGACACCACCAATCACTGAGGAAATCAAATCCAAACCACAATGAGATATCACCTCACACCTGTCAGAACACCTAGAATCAAAAAGACAAGAAATAACAAGTGTTGGTGAGGATGTGGAGAAAAAAGAACCCCTGTGCACTGTTGGTGGGAACGTAAATTGGACCAGCCACTGTGGAAAACAGCATGGAGGTTTTTCAAAAAATTAAAATAAAAATACCATACAATCCAGTAATTCTGCTGCCGGGTATTGACCTAAAGAAAATGAAAACACTAATTTAAAAAGATATGTGCACCTCTATGTTTATCGCAGCATTATTTACAACAGTCAAGATACAGGAGCAACCCAAGTGTCCATGGATAGATGAAGGGATATAGATGTGATAATATATATATGATGGATAACAAATATATAAAGATCAATCGATTGATCTATGATATCTATCTGATATCTATCTATCTATGATGGAATATTACTCTGCCATAAAAAATATGAGATCTTGCCACTTTTGACAACATGGATAGACCTAGAGGGTATTATGCCAAGTGATATAAGTCAGACTGAGAAAGACAAATACCAGAGGATTTCACTTAGATGTGGAATCTAAAAAGCAAAACAAACTAAAGGCAAAAATAGACCCATAAATACAGAGAACACACTGATGGTTGCCAGAGGGGAGGGGTAGGGCAACAGACAAAATGAGTGAAGGGGAGTGAGAGATAGAGGCTTTCAGTTATTGAATGATTAAGTCACGGGGATAAAATGTACAGCATAGGGAATATGGTCAATGGTATTTAATAGCATTTTATGGTGAAAGATAGTAGCTACACTTGTGCTGAGTGAGCATAACATATGGACTTTTCAAATCACTATACTGTACAGCTGAAACTAATATAACATTGTGTGTCACCTATACTTCAATTTTAAAAATATTATACATACACACATGAAATGACAGTAATTCTAAGGGGGAAGAAACAGTCTCATTTTCTTCCACTGATACCATGTATGTCATGATATTATCTAAGAAAAAATAGTTTAGTACATTTTCTATCTATTATTTACAAAATGATCTTTCATTTAATAACTACTAGGTGAGGGGTGCTTTCTTACCTCTTAAAGGGAGCAGCATTTTTCAGAACGGTCTCCACCTCCGCAATATTTGCTCTGGCGAGATCTGCTACAGTAAGAAAGCCAGAAGCATAGAGGAACCTGGCTCGCTGTGCATTAAGTAAGGACACCCGGACCAGGTCACACAGCTCCCTCTGGATGCCAAATGTAAGACGCTTCTGAAATTGAGAAAGTAGTAGTTCCATGTTGTGCCAGCCCAGGCGGTTGGAAAATACTGTAATCATCCCTAGAATAATCATAGAATGTTTAGTGAATTAAAATTCTTTACAGATAATTCTCTATTTCTTTAGATTTACTTTTGTTTTGTTGTGTTGTTTACTTGCAGAATTGTAAAGTTTAAGAGGCACAAAGTGTAAGTTAACAGGATAGTAGACACATGTTAAGGGCCTAGCTAAATGGTCAATAAAAGGGCTAAACACATTAAATGTCACCTATTCTTAATCATGAACTTGATATTTGAAACAATTGAGGTAGAGCATGTTAACACAAAACAAACAAAAAGCCCTCACTCGACTTTATTCCTCTCTCTCATTCTTTCTTTCTTCCTTCCTTTTTTTAAAGGAAGAGAGAATTCTTAAAAACAGGTGAGGGACTTTTTTCAACTACAGAAAAATAAGAGAGTTTATTTAAATGTTCAAGTGCTGAGAGGAGTACAAAAAGCGAAGCTCCCCATTGATATTTTCTTCAAGGAAATGTTGCCTAGCGCAATAGCTATTCCCTCATGAAATAAAGAGGCAGAATAGCCAATGCCAAGTCATTAAGAAAATCACTTCCCTATGAGAACATTCACCCTACAGGCAATTTGAGATCTTTCATGCCAATGAGTTGAAGAGTCTCTCCCTTCTTATGACCTTCTCCTCCCATCTTTCCCTCGGTATGCTCACATATGCACACACCTTCACAATGAAACCTTTCACACATATAAATCCATACACTCTCCAGCAGCCCAGGGCTTATGAGGATTTCTTGGTAAAATCAGACCCAGAACTGTTTGCCTAGCTTAGAGACAGGAGTTTAGTTTTATTAAGGAGAGACCAGTGCTTCCCTAGAGAAGAGATATTTAGAACAGTCCAAGAGAAATCCAGAAATTCCTATCCATTTGCCATCCTCCTACTCAATAACAAATATTAATCAGTAACTTGATGAGATAAAGGAAACTGTTGACAAATTAGTGTCTATTTCTTCCTGTAACATGGAAAACGGAAAAAAAAAAAACAAACAGAAAGGAAGGATGGTCAGCAGTTGCTAAGTAATAGAGGGGGACTAAGGTCCAGACACTCAGCTAGCTGCCAATCCTCTGGAGCAGGATAACTGAACCCAGAGAAGCCACAGTTTTAGGTGTTCTGATGATGACAATTAGGCTTCCCACGATCCCCTCACTTTTAGAGAAGCCTAAAATAAAATGGAATTTGAAAAAAAAAGTAATCTTAACTTGACCTCAAACCACAGAGTCTCAAATAAATGTGGAAACCCTTGTTTAACTGACCTGCATAAACAGCAGCTGACTGTTGTAAAGATTGAATCTGTCCACGACTGCATCCATATTTCTGGTTAATTTCCTTTAAGGGAACTTCACTGATTAAATCTAATAGCACAAGACTGGTAAAAAACCTGGAAAGTAAATCACCATAAGTATGTAAGAGATGTCTACAATGAAGATATAACATATGCTGAGAAACAAGAAAGAAGCAAAAAGGCAAGAGAGGATTTATACACTCAGAAGATGCCTAATAGGATATAGGATTAGTGGACAAAGACTGAGCTCAATGTTTATCAAATAAATTCTGACATACATTAGTACTATAGCAAAGCAAGGAACTAATATTTATATAACAAAAAGATCTCCTCCATATTTTAATATTGCTAACTAATTTCAAGAAATAAGACTTGGTTCAATAAATAGAATGGCACAAAAAATTAAAAGAACATTTGATACACAGTTATATGATCACCTACTCATTCATCAAAAAAATGAGAGAATTTGAAAAACCAGTATTGACTTGAACAGCAATAGTGCCACAAATAATCCAAGTATATAAATCCTTATAAAATTTACATTTATGTTATAAATAATTTACTAGAGACTACCATTAAGAAAATAATTTTATTATATTTCAAAGAAGCTCAGTGATTCAATTTCCCCATCTGAATCTTTTAATTTGCTCTTCCATGGTAATAATCAATCATTTATAATAATGATACAAAGCATATCCTCAAATGAAGCTATGCTAAGTTGTCAGTTCTAATTCAAATCTTTAAGGAAAGGAAATAAATAAATGTTCTACTTTATTTTTTTAAGATTTTATTTTTATTTATTTTGACAGAATGAGAGAGAAAGAGAGAGCACAAGCACGGAGAGAGGCAGGCAGAGGGAGAGGGAGAAGCAGGCTCCCCGCTGAGCAGAGAGCCTGACGTTGGGTGTGATCCCAGAATGCTGGGATCATGACCTAAGCTGAAGGCAGATGCCTAAGCGACTAAAACACCCAGGTGTCCCTTAAATGTTCTACTTTAAAAGGTCTTCATCTATAATGGCTTCTAAACAAGCATTAAGGGAGAAATTGAAATATTGATAAATTCAGTAAACACAAGAAAGTGACAATTTACTCAACCAAAACTTTGACTTTATTTTTTTGTTAAGATTTTACTTATTTGAGAGAGTGAGTGTGAGAGAGCACAAGCCGGGTAGAGAGGCAGAGGGAGAAGGAGAAGCAGACTCCCCACCGAGCAGAGAGCCCGATGCAGGGCTCCATCCCAGGACCCTGGGATCATGACATGAGCCAAAGGCAGATGCTTAACTGACTGAGCCACTCAGGCGCCCCTAAAACTTTGATTTTGATGATAATGAAAGTGACTATAGTAAACTGAACAACTACTATATATCCAAAACTGTTTTAAATACTGGACAGTCAAGGCTCCTTGGTATTTACCTTTTATGGATGGCCATCTGGCGTTGCTGTCTCTCAGTTCTCGCTATGACTTTTCCTTTCACACAGCGAGCCAAGAACCCTTCTTCAACTCCCACTAGCTCTGCCACCCGTTTCATAGAAGTTGGCAATTTCTCCCATAAACAGAAAAATTGATACCAATCAATAGTAGTCCAATCCTCAAACATAGGTGTAACCTAAGGGAAGAAGCATCATTCATTAGCTAAATTATTGCATTACAAAAGGAATAAAACTATAAAAGTGGACGTTATATTAAAAACAAAGGCCTCAGCATTTGGAAAAATTTCTAAATGTGATAATATCTCATTTATATGGAAATTTCATTTATTCACAAACAACTCAATAACCAAAAGAAAAGAGACCACTGAGCATACGAACTGGATTTTACAGAATCCAAGAACTTTAATCACAGACACTTAATCTCAACATTCTGACACTAAGTACAATCTTAAGTATTTTCTGATTTCCAAGAAAGAATCAGGATCAGGAGAAGAGAAAACAGAGGGAAGGAAAGGAGGAATCAATATTCACCACTGCTATATTATCTAAAATATCCAGGGTTCAACAACAACAATAAAAACTATGAGACATGAAAAGAAACAGGAATGTGTATCCCAAACACAAGGGGAAAAGCTTGCAAAAGAAACACCTTTGAGAGATTCCAGATGTTGGGAATGTCAAAGACTTCAAAGTAGACAAATATGGTCAAAGAACAAAAGAAAAACATGCTAAATGAAGTAAAGGAAGGTATGATGACAATGTCTCATCAAGTAGAGAATAAAAATAAAAGGAAAGGATTAAAAAAAAACAAATGGATAGGGCGCCTGGGTGGCTCAGTCATTAAGCACCTGCCTTCAGCTCGGGTCATGATCCCGGGGTCCTGGGATCGAGCCCCGTATCAGGCTCCCTGTTCAGCAGGAGGCCTGCTTCTCCCTCCTCCCACTCCCCCTGCTTGTGTTCCCTCTCTCGCTGTGTTTCTCTCTGTCAAATAAATAAATAAATACATACATAAATAAATAAATAAATATTAAAAATTGGAAATTCTGAAGGTGAAGAGTATAACAACTGAAATAAATAATTCACTATAGAGCTCAACATTAGAAGCAAGCTGGCGGAAGAATGAGAAAACATGAAGATATATCAATAGAGACTATGCAAAAAAACTGTAATTCCTCTGCTATTCCTGCATAAACTCATTTTTTACTTAAATAAAATTTCTCTTTGCTCTGTTTAGAGTTAACAGAGCAAAGCTGTATTGGAGCAAGGAAATGACAAGAGATAGTAACTAAAATCCAAGGAACAAATAAAGAAAAACACAAATCATAAGAATTTTAATGTAACAAGCTCTACAAATATACGTTTTTCTCTCCTCTCACCTTCTTTAAAGACATAAAATTATATAAATAATAACAATGTACTACTGGGTTTGTGACACCTATAGAGGTACATGTATAACAGTAATAGCACAAAAAAAGAATAGCATTATTCAAGAATTATGTTTCTATATCTCACTGCAATTACGTTAGTATAAATTTTAAGCTGTATTGTAACTGGGAATAACTTCAAAAAATAGAGAAAAATTAATTAAATAAATTACAATGTTATACTAGGAAATATTCACTTAATTCAAAAGAAATCCATAAAAAAATGTACAGAACAAAAAGGACATAAGATATATAGAAAATAACAAGACAAAACATAGCTGTTACTCCATGTTACTAATAACATTAAATGTGAATGGGTTAAATAACCAAAGGTAGATTAACAGACTACATAAAAAACCAGAATCCAACTATATGTTGTCTGTAAGAGACACAATATAGATACAAAAATACAAATAGGGCAAAAGTAAAAGGAAGGGAAAAGGGAAAGTATCATGCAAATGACAACCATAATAAATATGGAGTGGCCATACTAATAGCACATAAAATAGAATGTTAAAAAATGTTAATAAAAATAAGAGGAACATTCTATAATGATAAAAGGATCAATCAATCAAGTACATATAAACAACTATAAATATATACAGGGTGCCAAAATACCTGAACAAAACTTGGAAGAAATGAAGAGAGAAACAGACAGTTCAAAAATAATAGTTGAAGACTTAAATACCCTAACTTTCAACAATGGATAGAACAAATAAGCAGATCAACTTAATCTTCTAAAATAACATTCTAAATCATCTAGACCTAGCAGACATTTGTAGAACCCCGTCCAACAAGAGTGCACATTCAGGGCACCTGGGTGGCTCAGTCGGTTGAACATCTGCCTTCAGCTCAGGTCACGGTCTGGGGTCCTGGGATCGAGCCCCACATCAGGCTCCCTGCTCAGCAGGGAGTCTGCTTCTCTCTCTCCCTCTGCCCCTCCCCGCTGCTCATGCTCGTGCTCTCTCTCTCTCAAATAAATAAAATCTTAAAAAACTACTCTTTAAAGAGAGAATTGTGTTTAAAAAAAAAAGAACGCACATTCTTCTTGAACACACAGAACATTCTCCAGGATAGACCATATGCGGGCAATAAAACAAGCTTCAACATATAAAAGTGTAAGCTCGCCTGGCTGGCTCAGTCAGTGGAATGTGTGACTCTTGATCTCAAGGTTGTAGGTAAAAGCCCGTTTGGTGTAGAGATTGCTTAATATATACGTGTGTATACTTATATATACATGTGTATATTAAAATTACACAACATATGTTTCCTGACAATGGAATGAAATTAGAAATAAACGACAAAAAATTTGGAAATTCACAATGTGGGAATTAAACAAGAAACTACTAATAACAGTGGGTCAGGGAAAATCATAATAGAAATTGTAAAATACCTTGAAATAAGTGAATATAACAAATGAAAACATTATATACCAAATTTATCACAGGATGCAGTAAAAGTAGTATTTTGAGGAAAATGTATAGCTATAAATGTCTACATTAAAAAAAATAAGGTCTCAAATCAATACACTAATCTTCCACATTAAGACACTTGCAAGTAGAAGGACAAAGTAAAACCCAAAGGAAGAAGGAAGAAAATAATAAAGAGCAGAAATTAATGAAGTAGAAAGTCAAAAATAATAAAGAAAAATCAACTAAACAAAAATTCATTCTGGTAAAAGGCAAACTGAAGCACATAAAATTTTGCAAGAGTTTATTTGAGCATACACTGATTTGAATTGGGCAGTGCCAAACCAAAGGTGGTTAGAAGCCCTCCACTAACAGGAGATAGGAGCAAAGTTTTTATAGAGAAGATACTGAAGCAAAGCAAAACAAAGCAATTCTTTGGTTATAGCTTAAGCACTTGCCTTATTTGGGGAAGCCTCATTGGCTGTGATTAGTTGTTCTCTAGTTTAAATTTCTTGGATTTGAGTGTACTGCCTCTGGCTTAAGTTTTGGTTTGCTTATGTAAACTACCGGCATTAGAGTCACCTCTGTCTAATGGCCTCCTTGTTTAAATGCTTTTAACAGTGCTTTAAAAAGATCAACAAAATTGAAAAACCTTTAGCTAGACTGATCCAGAAATAAGAGAGAAGACTTAAATTACTAAAGTCAGAAATGGAAGAAGGGACACCACTATTGAATGTACAGAGGAAAAAAAGGATGGGGTTATAAGGAAATAATGTGAACTGAATACCAACAAATTAGATAATCTAGATGAAATGAACAAATTCCTGGAAACATACAAACTACCAAAATTGATTCAGGAAAAAACAAGAGATATGAATAGACCTATTACAAGAGGTTGAGTTAGTAATAAATTTACTCCAAAGAAAAGTCCAGGCCCAAATAGTTTGGTGAAATCTATCAAATGTTTAAATAAGAAACACAGCAATCTTTCACAAATTCTTCCTCAAAACCACACAAAGTCATCATGAGAAAAGAGAACTACAGACAATCTATCTAATAAATATAGATACAACAATCCTCAGTAAAATATTAGCAACAGATAAATAGTATTATACAAATAACAAAGTGGGATTTACCCAGAAAATCCAAGATTAATATCTGAAAATCAATTAATGTAATACACTATATCAATAAAATGGACAAAACCACATGATGATCTCAACAGATGTGGCAAAAACACTTGACAAATCTAATAACCTCTCATGATAAAAACACTCAACAAACTAGCAATAGAAAGGAACTTCCTCAACCTAATAAAGGCCACCTGCAAAAAACCCACAACTAACACCAAGATTAATGGTGAAAAACTGAATACTTTTGCCCCAAGATAAGGAACAAAACAACATGTCTGCTGTTGCTACTTCTATATTTTATTGGCGATTCTAATGGTCAATTAGGAGAAAGAAAAGTAAACAAAAGACATCCAGACTGGAAAGGAAGAAGCAAAACTATCTCTATTTGCAGATGGCATGATCTTGTATATAGAAAATCCTGAGAAATGCATAAAAATACTATTAAAATTAATGAACAAGTTTAATAGGTTACATGATACAAGATCAATATAAAAAAATAAGTTTTTATGTATACTTTAATAAACAATCTGTAAATGTGATTAAGAAATAAATTCCATTTATGATAGCATGAAAAAGAATAAAATGCTTAGCAATAAGCTTAACAAAAAAATATAAAACTTGTACTCTGAAAACTAAAAATTTTTGAAAGAAATTAAAGACCTAAGCAAATGAAAAAGACAGCCTATCTGCAAGGACTGGGAAACTTAATATTGTTAAGATGGCAATATTTCCCAAATTGACCTACCAATTCTACACAATCCCTATCAAAATTAACCTGGCTTCTTTGCAGAAATCAGCAAGATGATCCTAAAATTTATAAGGAAATGCAAGTGACCCAGAATGGTGAAAAATTTTTTCCAAGAACACAAAATTAGAGGGCTCACATTTCTTGATTTCAAAACTTACTACCAAGCTACAGTGATCAAAACAGTATAGTATCAGCATAAGGATAAATATAGAACAATGAAATAGAATTGAAAGCCCAGAAATAAACCCCCACATTCATGATCAATTGATTTTTGACAAGGATGACAAGAAAATTAATGGATTTTCAACAAATGGAGCAGGGACACCTGGATATGCACATGAAAAGGAATGAAGTTAGATTCCCATCTTACATCAGTCACAAAAGTCCAAGTGGACCATATGTGTCAATGTAAGATAAAACTATAAAACTCAGAAGAAAACATAGGAGTACATCCTTGTGAAACTGAGTTACATAGATTTCCAGATATGACACCAAAAGAAAAAAAATTGATAAACTGACCAAAACTCACAACTTCTGTGCTTCAAAAATCATCATCAAGAACATGAAAAGACAACCCACAGAATGGAAGAAAATTTTTCTAAATCCTGTATCTGAAAAAAGACTTGTATCTAGAATAGATAAAAAACACATCTCAATAATAAAAAAAAAATTAAAAATGGCAGAGGATCTGAATATTTTTCTAAGATATTCATATCAATAAACACATGAAAAGATATTCAACATTATTAGCCATTAAGGAAATGCAAGTCCAAAGTATAATAAGAGAGCACTGCATACTCATAAGGATATATTCAAAAAGAGAAATAAATACAGGCATTGGAGAAGATGTAAAGGAGAGGAACCCATGTACATTGCTGGTGGAAATATAATATTGTCCAGATGTTTTTGAGGAGTTTCAAAACTCTCAAAACGTTAAAAATAAAGTTACCATATAACCCAACAATTCTACTCCTAGGGATATACCCAAGAGAATTTGAAACATATGTCCATGTAAAGACTTGTACACGAATGTTCACAGCAGTATTCATAATAGCCAAAAATAAAAGATATATCAAATGTCCATTAATTGATGAATGGATAAGTAGAGATGCAGTACATCCATACAATGGAATATTATTCTGCAATATAAAGGACTTAAGAACTGATACAAACTTTTTTTTTTTTTAAGATTTTATTTATTTATTTGACAGAGAGAGACACAGCGAGAGAGGGAACACAAGCAGGGGGAGAGGGAGAGGGAGAAGCAGGCTTCCCACAGAGCTGGGAGCCTGATGCAGGGCTCGATCCTAGGACCCTGGGATCATGACCTGAGCCGAAGGCAGACACTTAACGACTGAGCCACCCAGGCGCCCCTGATACACACTTTATTGCAGCATTATTTACAATAGTGAAGATATAGAAGTAGCCCAAGTGTCCAACAACAGATGAATGGATAAAGAAGATGTGGTACACATATACAATGAAATATTACTCAGCCATAAAAAAGTATGAGATCTTGCCATTTGTGACAACATGGACAGATCTAGATTATATAATGCTAAGTGGAATAAGTCAGAGAAAGACAAATACCCTATGATTTCATTTATATGTGGAATCTAAAAAACAAAATAAATGAATAAACAAACAAAAAAGCAGAATCAGACATATAAATAGAGAAAACTAATAGTTGCCAGAGGGAAGAGGGGTGGTGGGGTAGGGAAAATGAGTGAAGAGGAGTGGGAGATACAGGCTTCCAGTTATGAAGTAAGTCACAGGAATAAAAGGTACAGTGTAAGGAATATAGTCAATGATATTGTAATAGCATTGCATGGTGACAGATGGTAGTTAACATCTGTGGTGAGCACAGCAAAATACAGAGTTGTTGAATCACTATGTTGTATACCTGAAACTAATGTAACATCATGTGTCAACTATACTCAAATTTTTTATACTCAATTTTTTAAAAAAAGTTTTCCAAAATAGAAAAGAAAAGGATACATGTTATGCCATAGACAAAACTTGAAAACATTATGCTAAGTGAAAGGAACCAGTCATAAAAGACCACATATTATATGATCCCAGAATAGGAAAGTCTATAGAAACAGCATTAGTGGTTGCATTGCATTAGTGGTTGCTTAGGACCAAGGGAGAATGAGGAGATGGGAGAAAATTTGGGAGTGACTGCTGATGCATACAGGGCTTCTTTCTGGGGTGATGAAAATGTTCTGAAATTAGATAGTGGGGATAATTGCACAACTCTGTGAATATACTAAAAATCACTGACCTACACTTTAAATGTGTAAGTGTAAATATGCTGTGAACCATATTGCAACAAAGCGATTTTAAAAATTAAAAATTTTAATTTTAATTAAAAATTTATTTTAAATATATGTAATTTAAAAATACATATTCAAATTCTGTATGAGAAAATTTTCAGAAGACTCTTGGAGGCCCAAAAATAGACTTAAAGAAATAGAGAAACATTCCTTTTCATGAATAAGACCAATCAACTTAAAAAAGAAGGAGGGGTACCCTGGGTGGCTGAGTTGGTTCAGCTCCAAATGTTGTTTCAGCTCCAACTCTTGATTTGAGCTCAGGTTGTGACCTCAGGGTCATGGGATGAGGCCCTGCGTCGGGCTCTGTGCTCAGTAGGGAGTCTGCTTCTTTCTCTCTCTCTCTCTCTCTTTCTCTCTCTCTCCTTCTCTCTCCCTCCCTCTGCTCCTCCCCCTCCTCACATGCTCTAAAATAAATAAATCTTGTTTAAAAAATGGAGAAAAAAAGTAAAGATAAAAGCTGAAGAAAATTTTTCATTTGTTGTGTGTAAATAAACCTTTTAATAAATGAAACTGTGACTACAGATTGCGACTATCAAAAAAAAAAGATAAAATAAAAAGATAAAAAATAAAATATACAGTAGCCCCTGGCTTATCTGTGATTTCACTTTCCATGGTTTTAGTTATCCACAGTTAACCATGGTCCAGAAACAGATAATATATCATTAGAAGGTTAATAGTAGCTTCATGCTACATCACAATGCCAATAGCATTCACCTCACTTCATCTCATTACATAGGCAATTTATTATCTCACATCATAAGAAGGGTGAGTACAGTAAATAACATATTTTGAGAGAAAGATCACATTCACAAAGCTTATTATGTTATAACTGTTCTATTGTTACTAATCTCTTATTGTGCCTAATTTATAAATTAAACTTTATCATAGGTATGTAGGTATAGGAAAAAAAATATACACAGGATTCAATACTATCTGGGTGTCAGGCAACCACTGGTGGTCTTGGAATGTATCCCCCATGAATAAGGAGTGACTACTGTACTAGAATAAATTCCAAATGGAACATAGCTCAAAAGAAGGGAACCATACGCAATTACTTGAAGAAAATGTAAGAGAATTCCTTTATAATCTTAGAGCAAGAAAAGCATTTCTCACTGATACAAAAGCTCACAAATTCAACTACATTTTTAGAAAAATGTGATGTAAAATACACAATAAATACAGTCAAAGCCACATAAAAACTAGGAGAAAAATACTTTCAACTTAAACCACAAAGCACTACTCTTCCTAATATATAAAATAACCTTTAAAACTTAAGAAAAAGACCAAAACACAAAAGAAAAATAAACAAAAGACATGGACAATTCATGGGGGGAAAAAACATACTGTCCTTTAACAAATGGAAAAAATGTTCAATTTTATTCATATTTTTTAAAAATATAAATTACAACTATACTAAAAAGTATAAAAGCTTGACAATACATTCATCAGGTTGTGGAAAAATAACTATTCTCATATAGTGCTGTTAAAATTGGAAAATGATACAAATCTTACAGAGGACAATTTTGTAAAACCAAAATTATATATGCCTTTATAATTTATCCAGCAATTGTACTTTAGGGAGTCTTTCCTAAAGATAAACCCCCATCAAACCTAAACAATATATGAACCAAAGTTATTCACTGTAGGAGCACTTGCCACAACAAAATATTGGAAACAACCCAAATGTCCATCAATAGAGAATTGATTGAATAAATACTGGTATACACACAATGGAGTTATACAGATATTTTTAAAAAGAATTAAAAATCTCCATGAACTGACACAGAGTGATTTTCAAGGTATATTGTTAAGAAACAAAGATGGTACAAAAAAGGTACACAGCATACTATCTTCCGTATAAGAAAGAAGGTAGAGTAAAAATATACATATGTGCTTGGTAATATTTATAAAGCAAAAAAGGAATATCTTGTTTTATGTGCTTCACTTTATTGTGCTCCTCCCCCTCCTCATACGCTCTAAAATAAATCAATCCTGTTTAAAAAGTGGAGAAAGGTCTGCTTCTCCCTCTCCCCCCTGCTCCTGCTCTCTCTCACTCTCTCTCTCTCAAATAAAATGAATGAAATCTTTGGGAAAAAAAAAAAAAAGAAGGCATGTCAAAAGCTGAGACAGGCCGAAAGCTAGGCTTCTTCTGCTAGCCCAGCTGTGACTGCAAAGGAAAAGTTCCTGAATATTTAAATTAAAAATACTACTCCACTAAACACACAAATGATAAGAAAGTGAAACAGCCTTACTGCTGATGTGGAGAAAATTTCAGTACTCTGGATAGAAGATCAAAACAGCCACAACACTCCCTTAAGCCAAAGCCTAATCCAGGGCAAGTCTCTAACTCTTCTATTCTATGAAGGCTGAAAGAAGTGAGGAAGCTATCCAAGAGAAGCTGGAAGCTAGCAGAGGTTGGGTCATGAGGTTTAAGGGAAGAACCTTAAACATAACACAAAAGTGCAAGGTGAAGCAGCAAGTGCTGATGTAGAAGCTGCAGCAAGTTACCCAGAAGATCTAGCTAATTAATAAATGTGGATACACGAAACAACAGATTTTCAATGTAGACAAAATAGCCTTCTAGTAGAAGAAAAAGCTATTTAGGACTTTCATAGCTAGAAAGAAGTCAATGCCGGGCTTCAAAGTTTCAAAGCACAGGATGACTCTTGTTAGGGGATTATGCAACTAGAGACTTGAAGTTGAAGCCAGTGCTCATTTACCATTCCAAAAATCCCAAGGCCCTTAAGAATTATGCTAAATCTACTCTGTCTGTGCTCTATAAATGGAACAGCAAAGCCTAGATGACAGCACATTTGTTCACAACATGATTTACTGAGTATTTTAAACCCACTGTTGAGACCTACTCAGAAAAAAAGATCCCTTTCCAATTACTGCAGACAATGCACCTGGTCACCCATGAGCTCTGGCGGAGATGTACAAGATAAATGCTGTCTTCCTGCCTGCTAACAGAGTATCCATTCTGCAGTCCATGGATCAAGGAGTATAGATGATGCTTAAACAATGTGGGGTTGGGGTACCAACTGCTCATGTAGTTGAAAATCTGTGTATAACTTCTGACTCCCCAAAAACTTAACTGCTCATAGCCTACTGTTGACAGAAAGCCTTACCAATAACAGAAACAGTTGATTAACACATATTTTATGCTATATGTATTATATACTGCATTCTTATGATATAGTTAGAGAAAATAAAATGTTAAGAAAATACACAGTACTGTGCTATATTCATTGGAAAAAATCCATGTACAAGTGGACCTGCAAAGTTCAAACCCATGTTGTTCAAGGGTCAATTATAATTTTGATTTTCAATTCTTACTCTTTAAGAACTGTATATTTCATAAGGCTATCACTGTCAAAGACAGTTATTCCTCAGATGGATCTGGGCAAAGTACATTGAGAACTTTGTAGAAAGGATTCACCATTCTAGGTGCCATAAAAACATTTGTGATTCACAGGGAGAGGTCAAAATATTAACATTAACAGGAATTTAGAAGAAGTTAACTCCAACCCTCATGGATGACTTTGAGGGTCCAAGACTCCAGTAGAGGAAGAAAAGGCAGATGTGGGGGAAATAGCAAGAGAACTAGAATTAGAACTGCAGCCTGAAGATGTAACTGGATTGTTGCAATCTCTTGATAAAACTTGAATGAATGAGGAAAGAAAGTGGTTTCTTGAGATAGAAACTACTCCTGCTGCAGATGCTATGAAGACTGTTGAAATGACTACAAAGGATTTAGAGTATGACATAAACTTAGTTGATAAAACAGCGGCAGGGTTTGAGAGGACTGACTCCAATTTTGAAAGAATTTCTACTTGTGGGTAAAATGCTATCAAACAGCAACACATGCTACAGAGAAATCATCAGTGAGTCAACTGATGTGGCAAATTTCATCATTGTCTAATTTTAAGAAATTGCCACAGTTATCTTAAAAACATAACCAAAAATAAAATGGGCCCCTGGGAGGCACAGTCGGTTAAGTGTCTAACTCTTGGCTTTGGCTCAGATCATGATCTCGGGGTTGTGGGATCAAGCCCTGCATCAGGCTCCGAGCTCAGCAAGGAGTGCACTAACGTTTCTCTCTCCCTCTGCCCCTCCCCATACTCGCTCGTGCTCTCTCTCTAAAATAAATAAATCTTTAAAAAAAAAGAATATTTGGTTTTTCTGTTTTTTTTAGTTCCTTTAGGCATAACGTTAGGTTGTTTATTTGAGATTTTTTTTTTTGCTTTTTCAGGAAAGCCTGTATTGTTATATACTTTCGTCTTAGAACTGCTTTCACTGTCTCAGAGATTTTGGACCATTGTGTTTTCACATTCATTGGTCTCTATGTACTTTTTGGTTTCTTCTTTGATTGCTTCATTGACCCATTAATTGTTTAGTATCATGTTGTTTAGTCTCCATGTGTTTGTGTTTTTTTCCAGTTTTTTTCCTTGTGATTTATTTCTAGTTTCATACTGTTGTGGTCAGAAAAGATTCATGCTATGATTTCAATCTTCTTAAATTTATTGAGGCTTGTTTTATGGTCTAATATGTGATCTATTCTGGAGAATGTTCCATGTGCACTTGATAAGAATATGTATTCTTTTGTTTTGGGATGGAATGTTCTGTATATATCTGTTATGAACATCTGGTCCAATGTCTCATTCAAAGACATTGTTTCCTTATTAATTTTCTGTCTGAATGATCTCTCCATTGAAGCAAGTGGAGGATTAAAGTCCCCTGCTATTATTGTATTACCATCAATTTCTTTCTTCATGTCCATTAATATTTGCTTTATGTAGGGGTGCCTGGGTGGCTCAGTCGTTAAGCATCTGCCTTCGGCTCAGGTCATGGTCCCAGGGTCCTGGGATTGAGCCCCACTTCGGGCTCCCTGCTTGGCGGGAAGCCTGCTTCTCCCTCTCCCACTCCCCCTGCTTGTGTTCCCTCTCTCGCTGTGTCTCTCTCTGTCAAATAAATAAATAAAATCTTTAAAAAAAAATATTTGCTTTATGTATTTAGATGCTCCAGTGTTGGGCATCTAGATATTTACAATTGTTACATCCTCTTGCTGGATTGATCCCTTTATTATGAAACATCTTTCTTTGTCTCATACATTCTTTGTTTTGAAGTCTATTTTGTCTGATGTCAGTATTGGTTTGCTGGCCCTTTTTTTTTTTTCCGCTTCCATTTGCATGGTGAATGTTTTGCCATCCCTTCACTTTCAGTCTATATGCGTCTTTAGGTTTGAGGTAAGTCTCTTTTGGCAGCACATAGATTGGTCTTGTTTTTTTATCCATTCTACTGCTCTATGTCTTTTGATTGGAGCATTTAGGCCATTTACATTTATTTTTTTAGGCCATTCACATTTAAAGTAATTATTGATAGGTATATACTTAATTTAAAAAACTGTTGTACTTAATATAAAAAATTGGTTTTCTGGTTGTTTCTGTGGTTCTTCTTTGTTGTTCTTCTCTTGCTCTCTTTGTGAATGATGAATATCTATAATGTTTTGTTTAGCTTTCTTTCTCTTTATTTTTTGTGTATCTATCATAGGTTTTTGGTTTGTGGCTACCATAAGATTCATATATAATATACTAAGTAAATAGTCCATATTAATCTGATGGCCAATGTTTTTCTTTTTCCTCTTCTCTTTCTACTCCCTTCTCCACATTTTATGTACATGTTGTCATATTTTACATCTCTTTATTCATATTTTTCTTATGTCCAAATATGGCCATTTCTTTTCTACCTAAAGAAGTCCCTTTATTATTTCTTGTAAGGTTACTTTAGTTTTGATAAACTCCTTTACTTCTTGTTTGTCTGGGAAACTCTTTATCTCTCCTCCAAATCTGAATGATAATCTTAACAGGTGGAGTATTCTTGGTTGTAGGATTTTCCTTTCATGTACTTTGAATATATCATGCCACTCCCCTCTGGCTTGCAAAGCTTCTGCTGAAAAATCAACAAGTAGTCTTACAGGTTTTCCCATGGAGGTAACTTTGTTTCTCTCTTGCTGCTTTTAGGATTTCTCTCTTTATCTTTAACCTTTGACATTTTAATTATTATGTGCTGTAGTATGGACCTCCTTGAGTTCATCTTGTTTGGAACTATCTGTGCTTCTTGGACTTGGATGTCTATTTCCCTCCCTAGGTTAGAGAGATTTTTCAGTTATTATTTCTTCAAATAGGTATTCTAAACCTTTCTTTCTTCTTCGTCTAGGACCCCATAAGGTGAATTTGCTTGTTGTTATTCAACAGATCTCTTAATCTATCCTCCTTTTTAAAAAATCTTTTCTCTTTTTGCTGTTCAACTTGTGTGTTTTCTATTACCCTGTCTTCCAGATCACTGATATTTTCTTCTGCATCCTCTAAACACTGTTGATTCCCTCTAGTGTGCTTTTTATTTCAGTTATTGTATTCTTCAGTTCTGATTCATTCAATATTTTCTATACTTTATTGAAGGTCTCACTAAATTCTTTCATTCTTTTCTCCAGCCCAGGGAGTATTTTTACAATCATTACTTTAAATTCCTTATCAGGCATATTGCTTATCTCTGTTTCATTTAATTCTTTTATTGAGGTTTTTTTCTTTCTTTTGGAACATATACTTCTGTCTTCTCATTTTGCTTGATTTTCTGTGTCTGTTTCTTTGGATTAGATGAAATGACTTGCTACATCTCCTAAAGTTGAAGGAATTGTCTTGTGTATGGTGACCCCTATACAGACTGTGTGTCCTTGATGACTTTGTTGGCTGGCTCGAGCTGTGGATGTATACACTAGTTACTCTTTTAAATTTTGACTTTTTACAGAGAGAATTAAAGAAAAAAAATAAGAAAAAAAAAAATGAAACCGAAAAGGAAAAGAATTGAAACAAAATAAGACAAACTTTTCAAAGTTAAAAAAAAAAAGTAAAAATTAAAAAAAATAAAAAACAACAACACAAAACTGCAACTTTTTTCTGTGCCCCAGCGCCACAGGACAGCTGGTATGGGCTTACGGACCCTGGACTCACTGAGGTTGCAAGCTCACAGTGAGCCAGACCGTGCTCGAGTCTGAGCTTTTAAGGTGGAGGGGAAGAGTATGCTCCCACAATTCCTCAGCCCTTTTGAACTGTAGCTTTTCTTCTGTGCCGCAATGCAAATGGGGCTGGTGTGGCCTTCAGGACCATGGGCTTACTGAGGTCACAAAGTCTCTCTGATGATCTGACCCACCAGTTATGGAGTCAGAACCCTCCAATTACAGTACCCAACCCTGCCCTTTATGGTGGCCAAACCCTGCTCTGGTCTGGACCCTCAAGGTGGAAGAGGAGGGAGTGTTCCTGCAGTTCTCTCCCCTCTAAAACTGTGGCTTTTCTTCTGCATGCCAGGGCATCTAGGGCTGGGGTGGGTCTGTGGACCCTGGACTCACTGAAGTCACAAGTCCACCGAGATGACCAGACATGCCCACCACGGTGTCTGGACACTGCTCCAGTCCAGGCTTCCAAGGAGAACATAAACCATGTTGTTCTCTAGTCTCTCTGACCTGGAGAGCTTTCTCACAACTCCTCCACCACTTGGCAGAGTTCTAGTGTTGTCTCTTATATGCTAGTTACTCTTTTAAACCATGGTTTTTCTGTGCACAAGGACAGAGGGATCTGTTCCAGGTCCCTCAATACTATCCCTCACCATTGCAGCATTGGGGGTGGGGGTTCCCTTTGTTACCACATCTCTATCTCTCTTGTTGTTCTCTTTGGTTGTTTGGTAGCTGTTAAGTCAGCCCACATTTCTTCTTCAGGAGGAATTGTTCTATTAATAGGTGTAATATCGTGGGTTCCATGTAGGAGGTGAGTTCTGAGTCTTCCTACAGAACTCTTAGGTATAGTTATTTTTAATATGTCTCTCGTTAGCTTTTATATAAAGTTAAAAGTGATTTACAAACTACTATTACATTCAGAAACCTGAATTTGACTAGAAATTTACCTTTACCAGTGAGTTTTATACAGTCATGTATTTTTACATTGTTAATTAGCATCCTTTCATTTCAGCACGAAGAACTCCCTTTACCATTTCTTAGAAAGCACATCTAGTGGTGGTGAACATCCTCAGCTTTTGTTTGGCAAAGTCTTTCACTCTTTGTTTCTGAAGGACAGCACTGCCACACATAGTATTCTTGACTGGCAGTTTTTTCTTTCAGTATTTTGAATTTATCATACGATTCATCCAGGCCTGCAAAGTTTCTGCTGAGAAATCCACCAGAAGCCTCATGAGTTTCCTTGTATACAACAAGCACCTTTTCTCTTGCTGCTTTCAAAATTCTGATTCTTTGATTTTTGACAGTTTGATAATAATGTGTCCCAGTGAAGTTCTCTTTGGGTTATATCTGTTTGGGGTCCCCTTTAGCTTCATGTACATAGATGTCCATATCTTTCCCCATATTTGGGATATTTTTAGCCATTATTTCTTTAAAGAGACTTTCTGCCATCTTCTATCTTCTCCATCTTGGATTCCAATATGCATACATTGTTTTGCTTGATAGTGTTCCATCAAGAGTCACATGCTCTACTGACTAAGCCAACCAGGTACCACTTTTCCTAATTTGTTTTGTTTTGTTTTCTTTCCTATCAATATTAAGACTAATCAAGCCTTCCTTTTTGCTGTAGTTGCTAGAAAACTCAGAACCAAAGTTGGCTACAGGAACTGTACATGACTTAAAGACATGCATGTTTATGTACCAACTTTTGCTTGAGTTTTACATTACAATCTTATTTTCGATTTCCCATTATCTCAATTGTCGTTTACTATTCTCTTATACATTATAAAATATGTTTTTTATAAAGCACCTCAAATCCTTTTTGAAAGAAGGTTAGAGAAAATTGATAAGTAGGCAAATAAATTAAAAGGCCACTGTAACATTTAGCTTATTACTTTAAAACAACTCTCTTCTTACCTAGTCTCTATTCCCACCACTACTACCCTAGTCGAAGAAAACAAACAAGATGTTCCCTTAGGGTATCTTTAATGTTCAGGATTCTATATATGCATTTTCTCCCCAACTTCACAAACACAATAGTGAAGAAAACAGAACTTACCAGATAAACAATATGCAGATCATTCTCTAAAACAAAGCCCTTCATTGCCCTTTGGAGGTCAGCAAAAATATCTAAAGTATCAGTTGGAGAAAGTGAAGAAGAAAGAGTTGCTGAACCGAGATGTGTTGGATGATACACTTTTCCTGGTTGGGGGCGGGAATAGGGAAATAATGAACCAAGTGTTAAAAATAAAATAAAACACTGTCTTTCTGTATTCTGTAATTAACCTTTTAGTCTCTGATAAATTTTGCCCAATGCATGGATATTTATTAGCAGATTCTATGCTAATTATCTGATGTTGCTAAATGCAACACTGACATTAAAATTGATTCATATACCACTTGAAAAACCAGTTTCCTTTTAGAGTGTTTGAAAAGTCAATTTCCTTTTACTAGGCAGTCTTAAGTCACTAAAGATGAAAAAGTGAGTAAACTGCAATTAAGAAGTCACATTTACCTTCTGTTCCATCACTAGCTTCAGTAATTTGGATGAATTCGTTTTCCAGGAGCCACATTACACAGGCCTCAATTGCTCCAAGTTGAAAAGAATCTTGGTTCTTCTGAATTCCCAGCTTCCCTTCTTTCATACTTGCAGCCAAAAATGTGCAAGAAGCATAAGTCTGCATATCTTGTGATGTACTTGCCACTCCACCAACTATTATCTGATAAAAGAGGTTTGAAATTTTTTGTAACTATTTAACAAGACATGCAGGCCCTCATGATATAAAAGAAGTGATTTTGTTCTCTTAAAATATTCTCAGCATCTTAATGGAGAGACTCTTAATTAACTCTTCCATCATCATTCATTATACATGTAGATAACATTTACTGACAACATCAAAAATTTCCTTAAAAGTAGATACAATATTTTCTCATAAATGAAAATAAATGAATCACTATCTATCTGAAATGTAGGAACTAACAACAACAGTTCCCTCTGAAATGTGTGGGCATATAGGAATGCTAGTATTGAATATTTCCCATCCAGAAAGGGGATGGGAATGGGTATAGAAAAAGTGAAGTCAGTTGTGTCCTGTGGAAATCATCTTCTCACAACTATGTTAAATATACTAATTAATTAAATGTACTAATTTTTCCCTTGCCTTCTTCCATTTAATACATATTGAAACATACCAAATCATCCTAAACAGAGCTACCCTACACATTTTAATGACCACAAAACATAGTTTTACCATTTACCATTTACTGATTAAATGGCTATGTGTTTTGTTCTGGGCTTGCTTGTTTTTTAATCTTAGTAGGTATGTCCAAGTTGCCCTCCCAAAAGAGTTTCAGCAGTATATGAGAATGCCTACTTTCTATATCCTTACCAACCCCATGTTATTAATTGTTTTCCTTTTTTTTTTCCAAATGGAGAGCTAAGTGGCGGGGGCGGGGCGGGGGGGAAGTATGAGCACAGGTATTGGTAACCCCAGTACCAGTACTGAAGCCAAGAGCAAGGCATGCTGGTATATGAACAGAAAACTTTTCTGGATGACACAAAACACTTAAAATAAGGAGTCTGGTTAGCTTTGAGGACACAGAGGAGAAAGTTTTATTTTTCACTTTAGATCTTTCCATGTTGTTTGAAACTTCTAAGCATATCTATTTGTAATTTTATTTTTTATTTTTTTAAAAGATATTATTTATTTATTTGACAGAGAGAGAGTGAGAAAGCACAAGCAGAGAGAGTGGCAGGCAGAGGGAGAGAGAGAAGCGGGCTCCCCACTGAGCAGGGAACCCGATGTGGGACTGGATCCCAGGACCCTGAAATCACAACCTGAGCCGAAGGCAGCCGCTTAACCGACTGAGCCATCCAGGTGCCCTAATTTGATTTTATTTTAATGTCATAGGTATTTTCTGGATGAAAGAACTATAGTCCATTTCTGTCATCTTTTTTAAAAATTCAGAAAATAGGGGCACCTGGGTGGCTCAGTTGGTTAAGTGTCCAACTCTTGATTTCAGCTCAGGTCATAGATAATAAAGTATATCTAAAAAAATTCTTAAAAATCATCTGGCATTTGGGTTTTAATCCACTGTTTTGAAATGTACTGCTATAGCACTAGCTGTATTAAACTCCAGGAAATAACTTAAATAGAAGACATTCAGACTTGGGGAGACTATAAACAATCTCATAAACACAAAGATAAGATTTTTCTTCCCATATTTAAGTACTACCATCATATTATAAGCACAAAAGAACAAATGGATATTTGGTGAACTCTTTCTTACCTCCAGAATAGCTCTTATCATGCTCGCAGTTACTTCTTCTCCTTCTCGTCTTTGCAAACAGCTACGAACAGGTTTTAGAGATCCCTGAAGTAGAGCAATGCCTTTTGATTTTTCAGAGTTCTTACAAACTAAGATACTCTCACCTATAACCAAAAAACCATACATTTGCAAAATCCCAACATACTTCCTTAAAATACCTGCCAAAGAGAATTTCAAATGTTTTGCTTAAAAAGAAGGTAATAGATGATAGCGGTTATTATGGTCATAGAATTATTGCTGATGCTTTCATTTTCTGGATTGAAGGGGATCCGAATATGCCACACCAAAATATGCCACTTTGGCATAAGGATTATTTTGACCTGAAGGCACTTAGGAAACAGAAAGAGCTCTTTGCCCTCACCCTGCTTGCCTAGAAGCAAGATATAAATTTCTCTTTGTGAAGGTGTTCCTCTTATCACTTACTACTGAACAGAAAGTGAGCACCAAGGTGGGTCTGGGTAATCCTTTCTAAATAATCCTTAACTGATGAATTGTTGAACACTACGTCTAAAAATAATGATGTACTCTTTGTTGGCTAATTGAATTTAAATAAAAAAAAATAATCCTTAACTTCCATTAGTTTCCACTATATATTTACCTTCCTACAGTTTACCACCCCTCGAAGCCCAAATCCCTTTTCCGTTGCCTTGTCACTTCTCAATTCTATTGCCTTTTGTTAAAAGGGTATAAAGTCTCTAACATCTAACTGCTTCTTTGGATCTTCACTGTTTTTCTATAAAGACCTCTGTGTATGTAAAAAATGAAAACATTAATATCAAATAAAATATGTAGGCCTTCTCTCCAATTAATCTGTCATTTGTCAGTTTAATTTGTAGGCACTAGCCATAGAACCTAAGCAGGCACAGCAAAAGATTTTTTCCTTCCATACAGAAGTAACTATTCTTACTAATTAAATATATAATAATAATAATAATAATAGAGGTATTTTGAAAACTATAAAGAAAAATGCAAATGCAAAATACTACTAGTTATATACGATAATATAAATTCAAAAATATTTACAGAAACCTAGAAATTACATTATAACATTCACTAATCTAAACACTTTAGGTTATTGTGACAATCAAATGAATAAAAATATGTGACAGCACTTACATATTATAAACATATACAAATATACAACTTATACAAACATAAATACTATTACAGCAATTACAACTAGAGAAAACCATAATTTTTTTTTCAGAAATGAATCCAATAGTAGGGGAAAAGAAGCAAGTAAGTAAGATGTTCAAGGGGCAAAAGGAAGGCCACTTGCATTAGAGAAAGCCAAAAGTGGCATTGTGGTGGAGTATACTAACCATTCTAGGCAGAGAGAAAGTGCTGCTTTCCTAACACTGACTGCCAAATTGAGAACCAAGATAGAATAAAGACTATAAACTTGATGACTGTTGATTATTTATCCCAGATATAATTACAAAAAGATGGTATCATCAGACAAACAACAATAAAAAACAGGTAAATAAAATGTATCACCAGGTTCTTGCAAGCATGACAAAATAGCCCAGCATAAGACAAAAAATTATCTACAAAAGGTATCAACTAGCATTCGCAGCAAAATAAAAATGTCATCTAGGGCTGTTCAAACCACTTTCAGGTTTTGATTCTTCAACAAAATGGACAACCCTTTTTCAAGATGAAGCAAGATTTATGAAAATGCCCAAATTAATGGCAATATATACAGTCCAGGTTCCTGCTCCCACCCGTCTGAGGAGGTTCTATCTATACCACAATAGAGAAGTCAATTAGAATCAAACCAATTATTACTATTTAACTTACAAGTCACTATTTTTGCACAAAGCACCAATGTCTTATACTGGAAGGTTCTAGGAATTCCACAAAAAGATTAAAATATCATCTAAATAAAACACTATTAACTGTCTAGGAAATATTAAGATCATTTATCAAATGCAAAGAAGGTACAAAGATGCTACACAATCCAAAAAGCATGACCAAGTATGCATATCTTTGTAATTGATATGAAACACTATATTCACACATTCCCCACTTGTTGGAAGTTCTGAGCAAGCCATATGCCATCCTGAAATGGAGCATTATACAAAGTCAAAATCTCAGAAGTTTACAAGACCTCAAAAACAAAGTTATTGTGGTATATTTTAGTTTTGTTTAAATATTATCTAATTTAAGGCTTGATAATTTGGCCAGGGCACCAACCTTCCAATTATTCTTCCCCATGAGAAAGAGAAGTACAATCTAAGAATGTAGCAAGGCAAATAAAACCTCCTTATCTTCTGCATTACCTTAAAGACCCTCTGACCCTAAAAGAAAGCAGCTGTGTAAGATGAACTTATACTTCACTCTCCAGAGTTATGAGTCTACTAAGAAATCAGAGTTGAGGAAAGGTCAGAGGGAAGCAAGTAGGAATAGGAAGTATTTTAGTCTCTTCCCCTAACCTTCTATTTTATAGGCAAAGTAAGAGACAGAAGCAGGATAAACTTCTTTGATGCCTATAATAGGGGAAATCCAATGAGTTGGAAGTTTTTTTTTTTTAATCATTAGAATTTTTAGGCTTTAAAGAGTAGGCAGCCCAATGACCCTGCAGGGATTACAGATGGATGAGTCATTTGTTACTGGAGCTGAAACAGACAGCCATTCTTTCATTTTTCCTTTAATAAAATCCCTACATGTTAGTTGGGCATATGGTCTCCCTTGCAGCTGGGGAAAGTAACTGTGTAATAAGTTCTGGCTGATTGTATGTGAGGAAAAATATTCCGTGCAACTCCTGAGAAGTGCCCTTAAAGGGTAGGCTGTGCACTTTACTTCCTCATCTCTCCTTCCTGATGGTTGAAATGAAGATGTGATGACAAAGCCAAGTTATTCTAAAAGTCACTTCCTCGGATACTATCCAGCTTTTTGTGCCCAGAATATCCCACTTATTTTCCCATTAAGGCTTTCCCTTTTCTCCTAGGTACCTTAATTTCTCTTCAGCAGCCACAGAACTGTTTGTCTGTTTATTTGACATATAGTATAATATTGGAGTCAATAAACTACATCCCAGAGAAGATGGAATGACAGAGAATGTTCCCCTGAAAGTTTTTTTTTTTTTTTTAAAGATTTTATTTATTTGAGAGAGAGAGAATGAGAGAGAGCACATGAGAGGGGATAGGGTCAGAGGACGAAGCAGACTCCCTGCCGAGCAGGGAGCCCGATGCGGGACTCGATCCAGGGACTCCAGGATCATGACCTGAGCCGAAGGCAGTCGCTTAACTAACTGAGCACCCAGGCGCCCCCCTGAAAGTTCTTTAATGTTAGAAGACTTAAAACAATTTTGTCACACCCAGAATAATGTACCAGGTAAGAAATAGTATTTGCTGCTATCTTGATATCTAATTAAACAAACCTCTTCCTCATTGCTTAAGACAAAACTTCTGTCTGGTTTGTGGTAAGGTTATCATTACTTGTTGACACAAGAAACTAAAAAGATGTTTTCAGAATCAGCACCAATTTAGAGAGAAAACGACAGTATGTAAAGTTCCTATTCCCAAACTGTGAGAGTATTTCCCAGCTCTCAGCATCTTTATTTGAAGTCTTAGACCAGTCACCTAAGCAGAACTAAAACCCATGAAAATTATTCCCTTCATTAGCACTAGATAGGTTATGCTGAAAATTAGAAATCATCTTCTAGCTAACATGATAAGTCATTTTGACTAAAATATTGTCATTTCACTGTATAAAATGTAAAGAATGTTTTGATTCTACATTAGTAGAAAATCAATGGTTGCTAATACATGAAAATTATAACTTACATTCATTATAAATATTAAGTAAATCAAAACATGACATTAGTGCTTTGGATAACAAAGAAATGCCACATGATAAGAAATGAGTTGCCAGGCACTAGTCAAATTTCAAGTAGACTGACACTGTCCTTCAGCAATGCTATTACAATTAAATTCGAACTCACTTACCTACTGTGTCTACCCCTTTCCTGCCAGCACGACCAACCATCTGCTTATAAGTAAGAATATCTAGAGGTTGACCACTGAAAATAGGAGTCCGAATAATTACACGACGTGCTGGTAGGTTCACCCCAGATGAAAGAGTAGAAGTTGCTGCCAAAACCCGAATCTGACCTTGACGGAAGGCTCCTTCAATGATATCCCTCTCCTCAAAAGTAAGACCTAACAAAAGGAAGTTATAATACCATATATTTACTAATGAATATGTGAATTAATGAATATAACAGAAATACTGTACTTGATCACTTACAAATAGATCTGGGAATCTACTACAAGCCTCCAAAGATTTTTTCAAGCTATTGTTATGACTATAAACAAAGAAGTGACCATGGTCTCTCTTTTTAAGAGTACAATCTGCCACCCCTAGTATACTTTTATCTCATCTTCTAGACCAGGGTTTGGCAAACTTTTTCTGTAAATATTTTAGGCTTTTCAGGACAGATGGTCTCTGTTGCAAATACTCAATCCTACAACTGTCACATGAAAGCAGCCACAGAACAAACAGGCATTATTGTGTTGCAATACTTTATTTACAAAAATAGATGGTGTGCTAGATTTGACCAGCAGACTGTAGTTTGTTGACTCCTGTTCTAGACAATGAAGTCACTGAAGGTAGAGATATGGCTTATGCATCACACTTCAGCATAAATAAATGCTGAAGAATAAATACACGAGTAAATGAAAAACAACATAAAGAATATATACTTACTTGGCTTATTTTTAATTTTATTTAAAAAAATCAAAAGGACTGAGTTTGTAATTTAGGTGATGGGTCATTTTATTAGTATACATCATAAGTTATATACAATAAAAATATTCTTCTGTATGTTCACATATATACATTTTAAAATGTATTCATGTATGCATAATAAAAATTTTAAATAAATTGAAAAGGTTAAATTCCTAATTTTAGAAACTATATATTTTTTTCTTTTCAAATTTTTATTTAAATTCTAATTAACATGTAGTGTAATATTGGTTTCAGGAGTAGAATTTAGTGATTCATCACCCACATATTACACCTAGTGCTAATCATAACAAATACCCTCCTTATTCCCCATTGCCCATCTAGCCCATCCCCCCCCCGCCGAACTCCCTCCCAACCCTCAGTTTGTTCTTTATAGCTAAGAGTCTCTTACGGTTTCCTTCCCGCTCTTTTTTTTTTTCCCCCTTCCCCTATGTTCATCTATTTCTTAAATTCCACATGAGTGAAATCATTCAGTATTTGTCTTTCTCTGACTGCCTTATTTTGCTTAGCAAATATACTCTAGCTCCATCCACATCATTGCAAGTGGCAAGATTTCATTCTTTTTGATGGCTGAGTAATATATGTATCACACCTTCTCTATCTATTCATCAGTTGATGGACATTTGGGCGCTCTCCATAGTTTGGTTATTGTTGATAATGCTGCCATAAACATCAGGGTGCATGTATCCCTTCAAATCTGTATTTTTGTATCCTTTGGGTAAATACCTAGTAGTGCAATTGCTGGATCATAGGTTAGATCCATTTTTAATTTTGAGGAACCTCCATACTGTTTTCCAGAAGGGCTGCACCAGTTTGCATTCCCAACAGTTTGCATTCCCCTTTCCCCAGATCCTCACCAACATCTGTCGTTTCCTGTGTTGTTAATTTTAGCCATTCTGATAGGTATGAGATAGCATCTCACTGTGGTTTTGATTTGTAATTCCCTGATGATGAGTGACGTTGAGCATCTTTTCATGTGTCTGTTAGCCATCTGGATGTCTTCTTTGGGAAAATGTCTGTTCATGTCTTCTACCCATTTCTTAACTGGATTATTTGTTTTTTGGGGTGTTGAGTTGGATAAGTTCTTTAGATTTTGGATACTAATCCTTTATCAGATATGTCATTTGCAAATATCTTCTCCCATTCCAAAGGTTGCCTTTTAGTTTTGTTGATTGTTTCCTTCACTGTACAGAAGATTTTTATCTTGATGAAGTCCCAATAATTCATTTTTTGCTTTTGTTTCCCTTGCCTCCAGAGACATGCCTAGTAAGAAGTTGCTATAGCTGAGGTCAGAGAGGTTACTGCCTATGTTCTCCTCTAGGATTTTGATGGCATTCTGTCTCACATTTAGGTCTTTCATTCATTTTGAATTTATTTTTGTGTATTGTGCAAGAAAGTTTCTTTCTTCTGGATGCAGAAGAAACTATATATTCTTAACCACATCCTTAGCATATATGATCATGGACAGACCGCTCCCCAAAAGAAGTTATTTAATTTAGTGACTGTATAATCCTTGCAATTTTGACAACCAGATGATTTTTAAACACCTCTAGCCCTCTCAAAATACAATATGATAATTTCTAAAATTAATTTGATTTTGACATATTTGTAAGAATGTTTCAATACCCTGTAAGATAAAAGGAAACATTCAGAGTAGCATAAAATTAGGGTATCAAGTACCTGTCTAACCTGAATTTTAAGGAAACAAAGTGTAGAATTGTAATAATTTTAGAATTCACTTCCCCGGGGGTCTGCCACGGAAACAAGATGACGAAGGGGACGTCATCGTTTGGAAAGCGTCGCAATAAGACGCACACGTTGTGCCGCCGCTGTGGCTCGAAGCCTACCACCTTCAGAAGTCCACCTGTGGCAAATGCGGCTATCCCGCCAAGCGCAAGAGCAAGTATAACTGGAGTGCCATGGCTAAAAGACAAAACACCACTGGGACGGGTCGAATGAGGCTCCGCAGATTCAGGCATGGATTCTGTGAAGGAAAAACACCTAAGCCCAAGAGGGCAGCTGTTGCAGCATCCAGTTCATCTTAAGGATTTCAATGATTAGTCACACAATAAATGTTCTGTTTTAAAAAAAAAAAAAAAGAATTCACTTCCCCCATGGTACAAAAAAACCTTTATCTAGTATATATATACTATACAGATACGTAAACTAAATGTGTTTTACTCTTGTTTAATCACACACTTCTTAAAATGAAATCTAAAAGTAGTGTGGTTGACAAGAAATCAAATGCACAAAAATATAAAAATGAAGAAATTATAAGGATTTTGGAGGGGACTTCTTAATAACAGATTATAAATATGGATACCTGCATGATGAAATGCTACTCCCCATGGTATAGTTTTTTGTAATATAGAGTCCAGGCCTGAAGGCGAACGTTTTAACTGATCCATCACTTCTAGGAGGCCCTTTTGTTCCAGTTTCACTGGCGGAAGTTCAGATGATCTTACCAATCCTGTCACAGAAAAAACATCAACACTGTTCACCTCTGGCTGGACCTCTTTAAATGCTATCTGCCTAAGTCATGACAGAGCTAAATATTAGGGCAATGGTTCTAAAACTACTATACATAATAATTAGCAGGACATCTTTTAAAAATACTTATGCCTGGCTCTTATTCCTAGACATTGTGATGCAACAGTATGCAACCTGGACATAAGGAATTTTAAAATCTCCCCAGATGATTCTAATGTGCACCAAAGTTTAGGAAGCACTGTGTTAGGGTGAGACCAGGCCCACAAGAGGTGATCAAAGGACACAGCTGAGGAAGGAGAGGATTACAGATATTACCATTCAGAGCCTAAAAATCAAAATCCTTGCTCAAAGTGTGTCCCACCAACCAGCAGAGTCAGGACCACCTAGGAGCCTATTTCTTTTTTTTTTTTAAAGATTTTTATTTATTTGAGAGAGAGACACACAGTGAAAGAGGGAAGACAAGCAAGGGGAGTGGGAGAGGGAGAAGGAGGCTTCCTGCCGAGCAGAGAGCCCGATGCAGGGCTCGATCCCAGACCCTGGAACCATGACCTGAGCCAAAGGCAGATGCTTAACAACTGAGCCACCCAGGCACCCCTAGGAGCCTATTTCTATGTGATAATTTTTCTAGCCTCTTTGCTACCCGTGTGGTAATTAGTCACCCATTATCTTCTGTCTTTGCCTCTCTGTGTAAACTGCTCCCCTAGTAAGATCTCAACTTTCTTAGATGCAGGAACTATGTTTTCTTTAAAGAATTTCCCAAAATCTTGGATTTCTGAACTAGTAAGCCTCTGATAAGATATATTTTTAACATATATTATATATATATTTTTTAAAGATTTTATTTATTTATTTGACAGGGAGAGATAGTGAGAGCAGGAACACAAGCAGGGGGAGTGGGAAAGGGAGAAGCAGGCTTTCTGCCAAGCAGGAGCCCAATGTGGCACTCAATCCCAGGATCCCGGGATCATGACCTGAGCCGAAGGAAGACACTTAACAACTGAGCCACCCAGGCGCCCCTTTAACATATATATTTTTAAAAATATTTTAGGTAAAATTTTCTTAAAATTTTAAGGACCCACAGAGGTTACCAATGTTTTATTATGCTAAAGACAATTTAAAATTTTTAAAAACTACCATTGATCAATACCTTTATTTCAAAAGAAAAGTCATTTTAACATAAAAAAAAATTAGTAGGGATAATTTCAGAATTTAAACTTCAGCTTTACAGAAAATGCACTGTCTTATCTTTATTTTTCTGGTGATAATTTCACCATAGCCCAGACTCTAGTCGAAGCACTAGGATTTGGGAACCCCTGCTATAAATAAAAGTAACAGAATCTGAAGCAAAGAAGATAATAATAATGTTTCTGGTTATTAAAGGAATTTAAGTTATTATGGTACAACATAAGGAATATAAATGGCACAGTATAGAAAACATCAATTAGGAGGGAAATGAAAGAGGTATTATAATGTTGGGCCAGAGCCTATCAAATATAAACTTCAAGCAAAGTTTACTTATTGGAGTTAAGCTTGAGGCATCTATCACCTGTCCTCAGGATTCCAATGAAATCATAAAATATCCTAATATTCTGTGACCAGAACTGGTTGGTTTCTGTCTTCCCTACACTTATCTTGGGCCCCAAGAGACCATAGACTGGCAAAAGTGGTGAGGGAACAGTGCTCACCCTAGAATCAGTAAAATATATACTAATGGTTATAGCCATACACTAAATCACTACTCAGCAATAAAAAACAAATTGATAAACAACCTGGTGAATCTTAAAAATACCATGCTGAAAGAAGCCAAACATACAACACATGTATTTACTATGAGATTTCATTTATATGAAATTCTTAGGAAAGGCACAGCTAATCTAGAGTAACAAAAAGCAGATCACTTGCCTGGGGCTAGAGAGGAGATTGATAGCGAAAGAGCAAAGATTACATTTTAGGGTGACAGAAATGTTCTATAGGTTCATTATAGTGGGGGTTAAACAAGTGTATACTTTGTTAAAATTCATTAAATTATACACTTCAAATGGGTACATTTTATTATATATAAATTATACCTCAATAAATCTGATTTTATTTATTTTTTAAGATTTTATTTTATTTTATTTGAGAGAGAGAACGCAAGCAAGAGAGGAGAAGAAGGAGCAGCTGAGGGAGAGGGAGAAGCAGGCTCCCCACTGAGCAGAGAGCCCCACACAGGACTTGATTCCAGGACCCTGGGACCATGACCTGAGCCGAAGGCAGCCACTTAACAGACTGAGCCACCCAGGCGCCCCAATAAAGCTAATTTTAAAATACATGTGTTTATATACATATATATGTATATGTCTGTGATTCTTTTTTAGAGTTTGGAAATATAAAGAGAGATATGTCTGATTTCTCCAGAAAAATGTATATATGTGAAGTTCTATATATAATTTAGAGGCTTCAAAGATCAATATCTCAAAGCCCATGGATCCTAGATGAAGAATCTTAGTATGTGCCTGTATAAATCCAGTATTTTAAAAATCTTAAGGTTAGCCTGAGTGTATGTATACATTGTCTATAATGAGGATAAGGAGAGGATTAGTCACAAAAGCATAGTTTTGTAAACTATGTAAACCAGTGGGCAGGTGGCTCAATGATCGAAAAGAGCCATGCTTTATTTATATACTCATTAACATTACTTTCAAGCAAGTGTACTAAGTATAGAAGCTTTCATTTCCATCAGTAACTTACCCTTGGCTTGATGGTGTAGATTATAAAACTCACGGGCAATGCTATCTGCCAACTTCTCACACCATTTCTTTGATGGACAGAAAAGTAATACTGAATGGTTATCACAAATGGTCTCATAACATAAACTAACAACATGGTCCTCATCTCCCTAAGAAAGAAAGAGAAATAGTCACTCTAAAGGTCCTTTCAAAACATTTTCACATCAGTTTAAAGTCACTCATTTTGCTTCATGGGGAAGGTTTTTTTCTACTGAAAGGCATAATAAAAATCAGTTACAAAGTCAATAACAAAGAAAAAGCAAGCGAAAAAGAGAAATAAACTTCCTTATAATGCAAGGTGAAAAGGAAATATTTTCTATTAATTCAACTAGTATTTATTGACTTTGAACCCTCAGCCAATGGGGATATAATGGTAAGCAAAAGAAAGTCAAGGTCCTATCTTTAAGGGGGTTAGGTCTCATTGGGGAAACATATTAAGGTACAAAACAAATAAATGTAAAATACAATTATTAGATGTACTATAAAAGAATTTTATGATGTTTCGAAGCCTCATATTTGACATAAATTTGACAGAAAAAAATCAAAGAGGTTTCTCTGGAAAAATTATTTAGCTGAGATACAAAGGAGGGGAGGCATTATTTCAATGAAAGTTAACTGTCAGACAGTGGAAAAATTTCAGGCAGAACAAAGCATATGTAAATGCCCGGCGGTAGCCCAGTGAGTTCCCAAAACTGGAAGGGGTGTTTGACTGGATTAATTAATTCATCCATCCATTCACCCAATGAACAAACATTTACTATGTACCAGATATTGTCCTAGGTACTGGGGATAAAGAATAAAGCAGAGAAAAAGCTCTTTCCTCAAAGTGTTACTACGCCAGTAGGAAGGGAGAGATAACAAAAACAAGAAAAGTAAAATACAGAATTTTGAAAAGTGATAAAAAGAAAAAGAAAATGGAAAATAGGGACCAGGAATGGGAGGACACTGTAATTTAGACAAGGTGGCCAGGGAAGGTCTCAGAAAGTGACTTTTGAGTAAAGGTCCAAAGGTGAAAGAGTAAACCATACTGATGCCTCGGGGGGGAAGGCATTCCAGAAAGAAAGAACCTAAGGTGGAAGATTCTTGGCATATTATGGAACAGCAAATAGGCTGTGGAGGGAATGAGAAGGAAAGTAGTAGGTGAGGTCAGAGCACTAAGGGGTGGGGACAGATCATGTACGGTCTTATAGCCTACCAAAAAGAGGCTGGCTTTCATTCTAAACAAAACAAGGAACCATTTCAAGGGTGGGAACATAATGGTTATGTTTTCTGATGTTCATGTTAAATAGATCATTAGCTCCTGATTTAAGCATAGACTGAAAGGGAGAAGGTGGGAAGCAGAGAGATCAATTAGGAGACTATTTCAATAATCCAGGTAAGAGTTGAAAGTGTTTCAAACAGGGTGGAGGCAGAGACATACCAACAGAAAAAGATAAACAGGAGAGCAAATGAATGTGTTTACATATTTGTTGAGGTACCAAGGCACAGTCTGATGAAATTTGGGGTACAGAGCAAAGCAACTGAGGAAGATTCCATGCCAGACATACAGAGACTACAAATGCCTATCTAGGAGAGGACTGAAACACATGAATTTACTCCTATTCCCAGCTCTAGCGTTTCCGTACTCGCAGGAACAGCTCTACACAAAAAGAGAAGATGTCCCACTCCACAGATGATGAGTCAGGTTTTTAACTCAGGATTGAAGAATCAGACTTAAAAAAATACTGTGAACTAAAATTTTTTAAGTGTATTTACGGGTGTGTGAGAGAATTTATAATTTATCAAGCACTTCCTAGATGCCAGACAAAACCATCCTTCATTCCTAGAATAAGTATTACATCCCACTGTCTAGATGAAGATAGTATATTCAGAGAGGTTTTGTGATTCAAGTAATATCAGCCATATCAAGTGTCTCTATTATGTATCAGAGGTAGGTCTGACTCTAAAAATGATGTTTTTCCCTTTTACTATATATTATACCTACTACTTAACAAAAGTTAATTTTCCACATTAGTGCTTAGTGTAAACTAAGCCATAAGAAAATCTTATCCCGGGGCGCCTGGGTGGCTCAGATGGTTAAGCGTCTGCCTTCGGCTTAGGTCATGATCCCAGGGTCCTGGGATCGAGCCCCGCATCAGGCTCCCTGCTCCGTGGGAAGCCTGCTTCTCCCTCCTCCACTCCCCCTGCTTGTGTTCCCTCTCTTGTTGTGTCTCTCTCTGTCATATAAAAAAAAAAAAACTACAAAAAAAAAAAAAAAAGAAAATCTTTTCCCAGTTAAAAAGAAAAATCTACAAAATTAGGTATTTTTTATTATTTATATTATCTTTTATTATACTTATTAGAAAAGATAATCATTTAAATTGAAGGCACAACTGGGGCACCTGGGTGGCTCATTCAGTTAAGCATCTGCCTTCGGCTCTGGTCATGATCCCAGGGTCCTGGGTTCAAGCCCTGCATCGGGCTCCCTGCTTAGCGGGGAGCCTGTTTCTCCCTCTGCCTCTGCCTGTCTCTCCCCCTGCTTGTGCTCTCTCTCTCTCTCTGTCAAATAAATAAATAAAACCTTTTAAAAAATAAATAAATTGAAGGCACAACTATATTTCTTCTCTCACCATCACCACCAATTATTTAAGATGAAACCATTAGCTTAATATTAATAATCCTTCTAATGGATATGTAAAGCATATTCAACTACATTGCAACCCCTAATTTATATAACTCAAAAAAATGTTAACTTCTAGAAAATGCAATCAAACACAAAATATTAGGAGTAGTGATGTAAAAATACTGACTTACCTTTACTTGTAGATTGGGATGAAATTCCCTCACAAGCTTCATTGAAGAGTCATATATAGAATTTCCAATTTTTACTGACTCTAACAGTGGTACAGGACGAAAGTTGGTGTGGTAGAGTTCAGCATTCAACCAGGAAGCTACAATCTCCAAATTAGGAAGAGTAGCACTCATGCCAACAATCTGCACGGCATTAGATAGAGAACTGGCTAAATTTGCCTGGCTGTGGAAAACAAATGAAAATGATGTTCAGAGATACATAGTATTAGTTACAAATAGTGCTGCTAACAGTATTTTTGGTCATGTCCTTGGGTCCATACACCCATACATTTTTAAGGTATACACCTAGAAGTAAAATCACTGGGTTATAGATCATCTTCAATTTTATTGATGTCAAACTGTTTTCCAAAGAGACTGTACTAAAGTATCTCCATGATCCATGTGTGTTTTATTGTTCTACATCTTGTCACCACTTAGTATTGCCAATCTTTTTAACATAGCCATTTT
Source organism: Leptonychotes weddellii (assembly GCF_054177405.1). Lineage (NCBI taxonomy): Eukaryota > Metazoa > Chordata > Mammalia > Carnivora > Phocidae > Leptonychotes > Leptonychotes weddellii. Next base: position 133,021,928 of record NC_138369.1, on the reverse strand, counting down.
GGAGAGTGTGTGGTAATATCTCTTTGAAGAAGTAGTTTACATTGCCTTGATTACTAATGAGATTAAGTATCATTTCATGTTTATGGACCATTTGGATACCATCTTATAAATGCCTGTTGAAGGTGCTTGCCCATTGATATATTGAGTTTTTTCTTCTTGATTTGCAGAACTGTTTGAATGTTCTGGATAATGACTTTCCTCTTTCATTAATTTTTGCTCTTGTCTTTATTATTTCTCTCCTTCTACTTTCTGTGGCATTATTTTACTATTCTAAGTTCTTGAGATGAATAATACATTAATTTTTCAGTCTCTCTTCTTCAGTAATACATGCATTTTATACTATCAATTCCCCTTTAAACTTAAACTACATTTCCCAAGTTTTGTTAAGAGATATACTTTCAATTCAAACTATCTTCCAATTTCTACTGTGATTACTTTTTTGACCCAAAAATGGGTAAAAGTCTATTTCCCAATTTCCAGGGGACATATGCCTCTCCTATACTTATTTTTTAGTTTAATTCCATTTGTCAGAGAATATATTTTAAATTACTTAAATCCTTTAAAATATATGGCTTTATGGCCCAGCATAGAGCGACGTTTTATTATGCACACTGAAAAGAACATATATTCTGCTTTTATTTGGTAATTCTTCTACATACATCCATTAGGTCAAATTTGCTAATTGCATTAGTCATATCTTCTATATCCCTACTGATTTGGTATATAGATAATTATCTCCATGTTTTCTCATATACTGAAAAAGAGGTGTTAAATCTCCCTAAACTGAAACATAAGAGCTCCCAGATTGAAAGAATCTATTGAGCAACAAGCACAATGAACGAAAATGAAACACCAAGACATATTGGTGTGAAATTTCACAACACTGAGGAAGAAAAGGAGCCCCTAAAAACTCCCAGAGAAAATTAAAAAATTTCATACAAAGGGTAAAGGATAAGCATGGCATTGGATTTCTCAACAGTAACAAGAGAATGAAGTAAGGTCTTAAAAACTCTAAAGGAAAAATATTTAAAACCTTGACTTCTATACCTGGACAATCTATGAAATAACTGTAAGGCATTTTCAGATATGCAAACTTTCAAAAAAAATCATATCAATAGACTGTACACTAAAATAAAGTGGAACATCCTGGAAGATGTCCCCACCAAAATGAGAAAGTAAATCAAGAAAAAAATATGTTATCCAAAAAAGGGGGACTCTGACTCAAGCAAAAAGCAATAGGAATAAATGATAAAGAAAGATCCTAAAATAAGTACTATGCAGCACATATATAGTTTACCCACATAACCAGATTAGAACAATTCAGAAGTCTTTTGGAGAAACTTCAAGAAGATGAATTTGGTAGACTAGCAAATGTGTTAGAACATATTGGATGGAGATTTACATAAGGGGGAAAGAGGCTGGGGATCAATCAGTGAAAAGGACAGAGAAAACCAAGCCATCAAACAAAAAAGATATTTATTAATTTCAGAGAAAACAAAAAGTTATTTAGAAGGTAAAAGTAATCATAATACACTACATGACTCGGTTGGCAAAGGCATTTATATAGTCCTAACAGTGTAACATTAAATACTGATCTGAGCAAAATTATGGCATAACAGTATTTGGAGAATGGGAAGATGATGAGAGGACAAAGAGAGACTGTGGGGTCAGGTGGGAGGAGATTGGGTTGGGTGAGTAAAGATTTTAAAGAAGAGCTAGATCTTCATCTTTCATAGTAAGTAGTCAATACACAATGTGTAAAACTAAAAACACAAGTGGCTACATTTAGAAATAACACTGTAAATAAATTTTTTTAAAGCTGTAAGAGTTGAAAGTAGTTGCCTCTGGAAAGAGGGGATGAAGAAATGTTATTTTTCAAAATTAGCCTTGACTGCTCAAATAGAATGATGTATAACTGACAAATACAAAAACTGGATTTTTAAAATTTTACCATAAAAGTGGTGAACAATCCAAAATTTTAAAATGTTTACAAAATCATCTAAAATCACTCAGTCTTAAGTACTTCTTTTGGAATAAAAATGAACTGCTGTACATGAGTTTGTTCTAAATAGGTATTATTCTCCTTCTTTAATTTGTTTAATTCATACTTACTACACACTTCTGCAAACACTTTCTCAACACTGCTTAGAATCTCAGGAACTCAGTTATTTCAGATACTCACCAAGATGCTGACTTGTGAGTAATATAGCAAATCTTAGTGAGCAAAAGCTCCAGTAGATACCCTCGGTGAGAGTCTCCCAGCATATGCAATTCATCCACAACCACCATTCCTAAAGAGATTATCCAGATACTAGGTTTTACAAAATTTCACAATTTCAAGAAAAATTTTAAAAGACTCAGTATCTTATATAGTAAGTAGCTGTCATTACTACAGTACATTGCAGGTGATACAAATTTCTAACCATAAAACAAAAATCAGATTTCACATAATAGACATTCCTTTCTCAAGACATTTCAGACATCATAAGTGGTCCTACTGTAATGTATTCTGGATCTAAAAATCAATGATTAGCTAACTCAGAGGAAACTGCCTCTCATTACTCAGATACTTCTTTATTGGCAACCTTGTAGAAATACACGTACAATGAGATATCAAATACATGCTAGGACAGTTATTCAGTGTATTGACTTTTCTATGGGGGAAAACAACCAGGGCAACCAACAATACTGACGTTAGAAAGTTGCTTAGAAAAACAAAATCAGGGGCGCCTGGGTGGCTCAGTCGTTAAGCATCTGCCTTCGGCTCAGTCATGATCCTGGGGTCCTGGGATGGAGCCCCTCATCAGGCTCTCTGCTCGGCGGGAAGCCTGCTTCTCCCTCTCTCACTACCCCCTGCTTGTTTTCCCTCTCTCGCTGTGTCTCTCTCTGTCAAATAAATAAAATAAAATCTTTAAAAAAAAAAAAAAGAAAAACAAAATCAGATCAAGAAGAAAGAAATGATTTTAAGGGATGTTTTTGTTTGATGATGATAGGTAATGAGTCACTCTACTACAAAACATAAGTATGTTTTGTCTACCAGAATCCTCTTCTCCACTACTTGGAGAATTAAACCAGTCTGTGCACTTGGAATAATGCTCAAGAATTACTGAAAAGTTAGTACCAACCAATGCCTTCTTTAAACACAGTCATAAGATCATGGTTTTCACAGGCACTGGTATCCCCCCGACAAAGCCCCCCCACCTAAATCAAGATCTTTCAGACCCATTTCCTAATGGCACATGATGCTCCTTTTCCTCATCAGTAAGCTATCTCAAAAATCATATGGCATGATAAGTTATTTCAGTTTACTCACTCAGTCATTCAAAAAATATCTGTGCTAGGTATATTGGATATCACATTTAATAAGATTCTATTGCAATCCTTGAGATATTTAAAATCCAATGGGGTTACAAGTGATAAGACAATTCTGATACAAATTGATGAATGTGATTTCTCTAAGCTTTACAGAGCAGAGCCATGTCTTATTAATCTTTGATTTCATTCCCCACTCCTACCCTACCCAACTTTACCATTTAAGTTCACCAGGATCTCAGTGAGTAGCTAACTGATATGAGTTGCCGCTTCTGCTGATGCTACAACCATTCTCTCCCTGCTGCTACCTCTACATAGACTTTCCTAAGTGGTTACAAAAAAAAAAAAAGTATTAAGGTAGAAAACCTTCCCGGAGTTCCAAACTCATATACAGTGTCAGCTTCTATAGCTCCATACCATTTCCCTGCTAAATGGTAACCTCTAAGTAAAGGCCAAATCTAGATATCCTAGCACCAGAATATGATAATGAATACATACTAACTGCGGATATGGCAGAAACAGCCCCAACATGCTTCCTTCTATTCCCAGTAAAGTTTAGACAGAAAATAAGCAATGAGAAATGACTTGAGGGCTCAAGGATATCCTCTGTGTTTTGTAAAGTGCAAACATACAGGGAAATAGTCAATAACAGCAAGCAAAAAAACCTTTTTTTTTTTTAAACACAGAGTTCCTAACATTACAGATGCCAATTCTCAACTCCATAAGCAGATGACAGATAATAAGAAAAAAATGGGACATATAGAAATCACAACAGCTCCACTCCATTCCATCAAAAATTAGCAACAGAAAATATTTGCTTATTTCCTACTTTTCTTACCTAATAGATCCATCTTATTTTCCTCTATGAGGCGATTGATCAGACCATTGGCTCTCTCGATTGTGCAGACAGCAATATCCAAGGAAGAGAAATGCCCTGTTGGAGAGGCACTGCCCATATAACCGTCCACATTTATTCCTACTTCCTGAAACAGACTCTGAATTGAGTGAAAAGGAACAATACAAGTAAAAATACTTGAAATTCATGAATTGTAGATTGGTTCTATCCCAGAATACAGACATAAGTATCCAAAGATATTTTTTAGATTACTGTTGGTTGTTCCTGGCCAGGACACACTGTTTTTTTGGGTTTTTTTTAGTATCACATGCTAAAAATATGAAGTTTAGAACTGACAAAACTCAGAACAGAGATTTTCTGTTAAGACAGAGTCCAATAGAAGTATGCCATTTTAACGATTACATTAATACAGCACTTCCAAGAGTTATTTATAGAAATTAAAATTGAAAGAAAACTACCTTAAGCACTAAAATTTTAATCTAATGAACATGCAAGAAACTAGCTCTTTTTTAAAACACAAATGTAACATTTTAAGAAACAAATTTATACTTCATGAAAAAATTATTCTCATTATCCCACAATTTTTTATACAATAGAAGTTTTCAAAAGTCCAATGCAGTGGGACCTTGATGTTAAATTTTTTTTTTTTTTTTTTTGTAGTTTAACTTTAACTAACATACCTTCTCAATAAAAAGGATCCTTTCATCATTTTGTTACTTTGGTCTAAGTTGAGAGGATGTTACCATGTAGGACCAGCTTTGTTGACTATTTGGCCTCTGAAATAACTGTTAAAAAGATTTATAGAACCATAGAACTTTAGAGCTGTTCATTCAATAAAATGTTTCTGAGTGTTACTGAGTTAACCCATAGTATTAGGGTTAAAATCCTCATTTTACCAATGAAAATACTGAGGTCCAGGAGATTATGTGCCTGGCCTGAAGATATAGTTAATGGCAAAACTGGGACTAGAACCCAGATTTTTTGACTACCAGTATAATAGTCTTGCCATTGCAACATATTTTTTCACTGCAGAGATCACAACAGTAAATGTATTCTATTTAATGAAATACTGTTATTTGTAAAAATGCCTTAAAAACCAGTGAGTAGCATACAAATGAAAAATGTTATTATTCATTTTTGCAGAACAGACCACAGGCCTGAAGCTTTACCTACGCACCAATGGATCTTGTTCTTCTTCCCCTAACTACTCCCAAATGGCCCTCAGTTATGATAGGATATGTTTCTTTAAACACTCTCCTTTCCGTGCTTCACTTTAATTCTACTACTCAGTTAAAATGCTGTTTTTTAATTTATATGTTTAAATACTAATTGAAATATTCTGGTCACTTCCTAAGGAAAAGTTCACAAATTTTAACACAATTTTCAATTACTGTTTTGATTTAATGACCCTTTCTCCTTTATGCAATAATAAAAAAGTTTCTCTTCATAAATGGTCAACTTTTAAAGCTACTTTGGGATGCAATAAAAGAAACCTTTATTAACACAGCTGCCAATAATAGATCTTATTACAATAATGTTCTTAGTACAAGAACATTACCTGAAGATAGTATTTCTTCTCTTTAGCCACAGAGACAAAGGGCAAAATAAACAAAGCTTTCTTCCGCATTTCCAAAACTCGCTTCAACATAAGTAATTCAGCAACAAGAGTCTTCCCAGCACTTGTAGGAGCTAAAACATATTATTCCACAAGGTTATTACAAAGAGAAGTAATATTTGATATACTGCATTAATTAATGTTTTAAGCCATATCCAGTAACTACAGAGCCTTAGACTAGCCTATCATTAAGGCCCCTACTAGCATCTGAAAACTTTATTCGCTTACATGACCCTGACTTCAAACCAGCACTCTAGATAGCCTCACACTTAAAACAGAAAATTATTAAACAAATCCTTTTATGAACAATAAATGATGAATACTTAGTCCCTAGCTTGTATCTACCGATCCTTTCCTTTAAGTGCTGAATGATTAAAAGCCCTGCTTTGAGGAAGGAGATAAACAAGTTTAATATATTGTGGTAGGAACCATGATAGAAGTTGAGAGAGAAGAGCTATAATGAAGTTTATGGAAAGGAAACACAACTTATGAGATGAGAAGGGAAGAGGAAAGGAATGCCAAGCAAAAGAAACAGCATGTGCAGAAGCCTGGAGGAAAGCCTGGTAAGTTCAGAGGGCAGCAATTTAGTAAGCCTGAAATAAAACCAGGAGGAGTAAGAGAAGAGATATGAACATATCACATGAAAAAGAATTTTATAATCCCACCACATAAGGAATTTAGAATTTATCCTGAAAGCAATGTAGAGTGACTAGTGAGTTTTACGAAAAGGAGTGGCAAGATCATATTTGTACTCTATAAAGGCCGCTTTGCAAGCAGAGGCAGAATAAAACCAGAGAGAAAATATAAACTAGTTATAAGGCTATTGCATAATCTAGAAGATGAGCATAATCTACAAGAAAGAGGATAATAAACTAGGTAGTGTACCTAAAAACAGAGAGTAGTCAAAATCAAGATATTTGGGTGGCTCAGTCGGTGGGGCATTTGACTCTTGATTTCCACTCAGGTCATGATCTCAGGGTGGTGAGACTGAGCCCCCATCAGGCTCCACACTCAGGGAGGAGTCTGCTTCTCTCCCCTTCTCCCCCTTCTTCTGCCCCTCCCCCACGCACTCACGCTCTCGTGTGTACTCTCTCTCTCTTAATAAATCTTTAAAAAAAAAAAGATACTTGATAATATACACTGGACTTGGTGATTAATTGATGTAAGCTGGCAACCAGAAATATGAATGATACTCAAGTTTTGGTTTAAGCAGTTGAAATGGTCAGGCCATTCTACCACTGCCACCAGTTAGTATTTATTATGTACATTCTATATGCCAACAACTGTTCTAAGCCTTCGGTCATGCTTTCTATTAATATGCTCTATATTAATTACCACAGGCATTAACTGTAACAGTTTTCAAACCCAACCAATCTGACTCCACAGCCTGAACTTATTGTACCTAATGATAACTATCGGCTGAAGCATTAATTAAAAATCTGGATGACTCACAACTTCAGAAAAAACTGATACAAAGAAAGTGCATCTTATCAAATGGTAAGTTCTAAAGTCAGTGAGTAAAAAGGTTAAAAAGTAAGAATGTCAGAGTTGCCCCTGAAAGCCTATATAAGTCTTCTATATGGTAAATTACATATGTTTTTGTGTATACAACCTTGTACAAGCAGGTCAATGTATATAACATTATACATTATGTTCATATTATGTATTCATAATAAATACATAATGTATAATGTTCACACACTCTAAAGCAACTGAGATCAACCAGGGGAAGAGCAGATTTACATTTCCCTTGCACTCTCATCCTGGGACATGGTTGTTAAGAGGAAAGACAAGCAGAATAGCTCTCTTTAAATTGTCTGCTTTTTCGCTCCCCACACTCACCAATATAATGGAATTTGCATAATTTAAATACGCATATGATGAGACTCCACTTTTCCTATTTTAAGACTTTCTCTAGTTATAAAGCAGTTTCATTCACTTTTTAAACTACCTCATAACTACTACCTTTTAAATTACTTCATAACTACCTCAAGGGTATCCTTTATATTCATGTCATAAAGTAGTACAGAAATTAATGTGCACAAATTTGAATACCTGAATAGACTAAATTCTTTCCTTCCAGGACTTGTCCAAGCAAAAGGCACTCTGCCTGCCATTCAAACATCTTTTTTACACCAAAACTGTGGTATTTTTCCAGAACCGCTACAGGAAGTCCCCAGTTTGCCAACAGCAACTTGTCTATTTGATCGTCAGGAATTGTCTGCTTGCATTCCCCTTTCAGGAAAGAAAAAAGTAATTAATAGTTGAACCTAATTCTAACATATGACTTCAGCTGTTAGTCTTCTACTGTGTTTTGGAATTCCTACGTGTTGGACTGAGGCTATCTATATAAAGCACATCCTGACATAAAGCACTTCCTTTATAAGGGTCTGTAAGGAGTACTGGGCACCATTAGGCGTGAGCCCCCGACAGGTGATTAGATCTGGCCGACTAGGAAGTTGTTTCTGTAAAGGTCTAAAGACCCACAAACCACTTGAATATTATTACCAGGCTGTCGCCCAATCTGCACGTCCATGTCCTAACAGAAAGTCGCCTGCCACACTAGGCCAGAGTCACAAACTGAAAAGGGGAGTAGAAGTCTAGCGGGCTGTGCAAACCACGCAAGCTCTGTGCTGAAACTACACCTCCCCACACGTGGCTGGGCAGAGCTGCCCACCTCGCCCGCGGCCCCTCAAGCGCCTGGGAGTACCTGCAGCTGCGGCCTGCGGTCGGCCGCGGTCCTTCAAGCAGCGTCCCAGACCCGGCGGCGGACTCAGCACGGGCCCCGAGTGGAGCAGGGGGCTGTCCCTGCCGTCACCGCCGCTTCCCGAGAAGGAGTCCGAGCCTGATGCTGAACGCCGCCGTTTTCCACTCCAGCGAGGAAGATTCATCGCGAACTCTCCTCGGCGATTCAGGGAAAGTCACAGTCCCAGCGTCCTCCCGCTCCGGAGAAACCGGGCCTGGTGACAGGTGCAGCCTCCATCTTCCCGCCTCGGCTTTCAAACTCAGGCCTCCCAGCCCGCCCCCGGAACCATAGAGTTCTCAGTGGTGAGAGTAACCTGAGAACCATAGAGTCGTGGGGAAGGAGCGGCTTCGCTGGTGTCTTAGACCTCCAGCCTTTCGCCTCGTTTGTAGGTTAGGGTCAGAGAAGCCGAGTTGCACCTACATCAAGGGGCGGGGGCGAGGGAACGACTCTGTATGTATAACCTGTATTTATAATCAGCCTGGCCTAAGCACTTTCTTTTTGTCTATTTCCTGTTTGAATAGCAAGATTTGCTAACTTCATGAGTTGCCCGTAATAGGTAGCTCAGGGAAGTAACTCTTTTTAACATATTGATATTAAAAAAAATTACAGATTGTGTGTGCAAGTACATATAGTACAAGTCTGGGAAATAGCTTTTGAGAATCAATTCTGTGAAAACCCTATCTTATTTAAAAAATGTTTTTGAATGGCAATATTCTAAAATTCCACAAGATGGAGACATTACTCCATGAAGGAAACATTTTTCCTCGTTCTTTTTTATGCACGTTCTCTGCATTCATTCACTCAATCATTTATTGAGCACCTTCTGTGTACTAGCCATCTGGGTAAATGGCAGGGAAATGGCATCAAATGGTTTCTGCTCTCAAAGAGAAAGAGCCTAGAGAAGGAGACAGACATTAAACTAATTAATTAATAATTTAAAATTGTACTAATGTTCAGGCAGAAATGAACAGTGCCATCAAAAAAATGGAAGAACTCCTAATTTACATTGTAGTCCTGGAAGAACTTCCTGAGATGCAGTATAGTATAGAGGTCAAGAGTGAAATTCTGGAGCCAACAGTCTAGGTTTGAAGACTTAATAGCTATATGATTTTGGACAACTTGCTTAACCCCTTTGTGCTTCCTTTCTTGTGTGTATATGATAAGGATAATAATAGCAAACTATTTGGTTATTATGAGCACTAAATAAGTCAATATGGGTAGAGTGCTTAGAACAGTGCCCTCCACATAATAACTACTATTCAAAGAAAGTGATATTTAAGCGTTCTAATACTGCTTCCAATTTTTAAGGGAAAATAATAAACCAAAAAAATCTCTCACAAATCTCACACTATTTTTATTACGTGAACTATGATCAAATGAGGAAAATAATTAGGAAGGAAATGCAGGGAATAGTTTATGTCATCCCAGTAAAAATCCAAGAGAATATTTTCAAACTTACAGTTTATTTCAAACATTCAACATCTGTTTCTAATTAAAAAAAAAAACTCAGGGCGCCTGGGTGGCTCAGTTGGTTAAGCGACTGCCTTCGGCTCAGGTCATGATCCTGGAGTCCCTGGATCGAGTCCCGCATCGGGCTCCCTGCTCAGCAAGGAACCTGCTTCTCCCTCTGACCCTCCCCCCTCTCATATGCTCTCTCTCTCGTTCTCTCTGTCTCAAATAAATAAAAAAATTTAAAAAAAAATCTTAAAAAAAAAAAAACCTCAGATAGAGAAAAGAAAGCTACTTTTCAAAAATATTTAACAATTTTGTTATGCTAACAGGTATTGTAATAATTAATGCTAATACACCAGAAGTATTTCCCATCTTTTAATTGTGTCTGAGCTTGTGTTCCTTGGGATTTTATTTGTGGTAATTCTTCAAGGTCTGAGTTAAAATCTTCCAGAGGGGGTGCCTGGCTGGCACAGTTGGTAGAACATGTGACTCTTGATCTCCCAGTAACAAGCTTGAGCCCGGTTGTGTTTACTTAAAAATAAGGGTTTACTTAAAAAATAAATAAAATAAACAAAATCTTCCGGAAGAAAAATATTTGGACATATTTCTTCCAGTTACCTGGGAGACATACCAGGTATGGTATGGGCCACTTTAAACTTAATCTCTGGGTTGATGGGTTTTTTTGTTTTTTTTATTTATTTGACAGAGAGAGACACAGCGAGAGAGGGAACACAAGCAGGGGGAGTGGGAGAGGGAGAAGCAGGCTTCCCGCCGAGCAGGGAGCCCGATGCAGGGCTCAATCCCAGGACCCTGGGATCATGACCTGAGCCGAAGGCAGGCGCTTAACGACTGAGCCACCCAGGCGCCCCTGGGTTGATGTTTTTTAAAGATGGAGAAGTAGTAAAATGATGGATGTTAGACACCAGAGCCAGATTTGGACGAGCCTGCAGCCTTACCATCTCAATCTGCAGATCGGATATTTCTCTGCTTTACTTACTAAAGGCGCTTCCGTTCTTGGGTTTTGGCTTTATATTTTTTAGATCTTACCTCTCACCTGTTGGGAGTCCCAGACTCCTATCCCCCAGAATATATAATCCATTAAAATCCACACTCTAGACCACCAGGGATCAGAAGACATCACTATGGGAAACTTTGGTTCTAGTGCTTCACCTACTCTTTTAGAATGTTTGATTATTTGATTGACATTTCTGTCCTACAGGGAATTCTTCTATTTTTACCAGTTTAGTCATGAATTTTTTTTAAATGTATTTGTTACATAGCATCCAGAATTTTAAGAAAAGTGTGCTGTACTAGAAGTGGTTTCTTGTTCAGCCTAATATTGCTGAAAACAGAAGCAAAGGAAACTCAAATAACAATAGATGTACATTCAAATGTGTCATCTGATGATTTTAATAAGTTTGCACAAATAACAAAGTGATTTTTCCATTGCAGAGGCTGTATAGAAAAATAAAATTTATTCAAACTACATTTGTGAATTGACTAAAACAAAGTCATCTACTCACACTGAAGAAATTCTGTGCTTCTCACATGAACGGAGGTGATTTGTGAGAAAAAAAAAAAGGAAAGGAAAGAACCAGAAAATACACAAGATCAGAAATGGGATGCAAGTGGTGCTAATTGGAGCTAATGTGTTCAGAATAAAGGAGATACCAATTAAGAGGATTTTCTGCTTGAAGTTCAGTGGTTCTAAACTGAACAAGTGCAGTGCCTACACTTGAGAATCCCCTGGGGAGCTTTAAAACTACTATCCTACTCCTAGAGATTCTGATATAATTGGTCTGGGATAGACTCTAAGCACTGGAATGCCTTAAAAGCTCCCCAGGTGTTCCTAAAAGGTTGCTGGAATTGAGAACCCCGGGTGTAATCCCGGTGTAATTTGGGGAGCTGCAGACTTGAATTCAGGTGGCTTCCACGAGAAAGTTTTAATAAGAGGCTTAAATCAACAAGAAACTCTGAAAAAGACCTATTTCTCCACAGTGTCCCAAAGAACTAGTAGAAATAGCTTGCTTACAGGTAGGGATAGAAGCAAAATTGAAATAATCTCAAAGGTCCAGGTTAAAACATCAGAAAGCCAACTTAAAGGTGGCGAAACTAAACTGTGAATGCCTAAAAGAGACTAAATCACTAGAATATGTAAGTACACAAGCTATAACTTCCAAATTTATATATAGCTGTTCTCCCACTTCTCACATGGCAATACCATTGATTGCTTGTGCAGTAAATACCAAGCACACACTATGAGGAAGAGAGATAAGCAGTAAAACTGGGAATCCTAAGGGTATGATTTTTGGAGTAGAAAGAGCCTTTGCTTAAATGGGGAAAGGGGTGAGTACTCTGCTGGGGAAAAGTTGTCCAAAGGACCCTAGTGGGACAACCTCCAGATTGGTTTGGGTAGGGATGGGGGCAGGAAGTCAGATCACACAGAAGCAAGCACTCCAGGCATACCATTTGACTCTTGGAGTGTACAGTTTTAAAATTAGCCCTTATAGATTCTGAGGACTTCTCCAGAGGCTACTTTGTTTTTTCTTTGATACCCTCAACCCTGCCCCTTTTCTTATTTAGACAAAATCTTCCCCAAATCAAAAGCAACAAATGGGAAAAATGAGTGAAGATTTGCTTATGGCCAGCTGCTTTGGTGTAGAGTAGAGAATGCAGGCCTAGTGGGCGTGAATTTGTGCTCCTGTCTTCCTTTTGCATTTCCCCATTGCCTCTTTCTCTCTCCTCATTTTCACTTTATTTGCTTTTCTACTCTTCCCTTTCTGTTTACATTTAATCACTATGAAGATAGAATACCCTTATGCATAATACAATGTAAAATTTTATTTTTAATAAACTCAGAATCCTCCATGGGAAGACTTTTCTTATGATAAAGGGGACCTTACACTTACCTGTATTTCTCAGCTTAATAAAAAGACCATTAAAGTGATTCATAGATGTCCTTAAGTGTAGTTTTTATTATATATTATACAATCTTTGAGCATGAATTGCTAAATAAATATATTTTAGGATTCCATCTCATTCTTTCCAAAGGTGGGACCAATTTACAAAGATCACATCTACACTGCACATTTTCATGGAGTGCACAGCCTTGGTTACATCAATAGCAAACCTAAAGGACAAGGACACACAGATATTCCTCTCCTGTATCACCTTACCTGCAAGCGCAAAGCAAGAGTGTTTCTTTTGGCTCAACAGTGTCATGACTATCTCATTATCTGAGATACTCCGAACATGATGGAAAATCTCTGGAGGCTATGACTTGGGTTGGACCATTTTCTAAGGCAAATGACATATTGTTGAGGTGTAGGTGTTTTAGTCAGTTCAGGCTGCTATAACAAAATAGAGAGATAGCAGAAATTTTTTTCTCACAGTTCTGGATACTGGAAGTCCAAGGCCAGAGTGCCAGCATGTTTAGCTTCTAATGAGAGCCCTCTTCTGGGTTGCAGAGTGCTAATTCGTTGTTGTATCCTCACATAGCCGAAAGAGAGAGAGAAAGAAAGAGAGCTCTCTGTGTAGCCTTGTATAAGAGCATTAATTCTGTTCATGAGGGCTCCACCCTCATGATCTAATTTCCTCCCAAAGGCCCCCACCTCCAAATACCATCACATTGAAGGTTAGGATTTCAACATATGAGTTTGGAGTCCATAACAGAAGGTAACATGTCGCCTATTCAATATGAAAATTATATGGCTCAGTCCAACACAGCAGGTCAGGCAGCTAAGCTAGAGGCAAATTAGAGGCACTAAAGATGGCAGACTTAGGTTTGAACCCCAGAGCCACCATTTTATAACACTTTGACCTTAGGCAAAATTAACTTTTTTCAACCTCAGTTTTCCTTTTCTAAAATTGAATTCATAAAAATGCCTCTATCACAGCTTGTGGTGAGAATTATATTACATATGAAGTGCTTAGCATCACACTTGGCATGGAGTAGGCATCCAATAATTGATAGATATGATTAATCTTCCCCTGAGGTATCTTTAACATAGAAAACCCTAGAATCAATGGGAAGTCTAGCTGTTTGAGACAAAGACAAGTTGTAATATTCAGATTCACTATTATTTTTGGTGAGCAAGTTTTCTCAAACCTTGGATAGCTGAATGCTATTCCCTCTCCTTAAAGCACTTTTATCCATTTCTTCACTTGGAGAGTTTCTACTTACTCTTCAGAGCTTGGCTTAAATGATGCTTCCTCAAAAAGAAGCCTTTTCTGACTCCAATAGGACCCTGAATTTTCTTATTACTCCACTTACCTATGCTTGAGCATGACTCTGTAATAATCTGTCTTCCCCCATAGACATAAGCTCCATAGAGTCAGAGATCATGACTATTATGATTGACACAGCATATCCTGCTGGTGACAATTGAAGGCTTCTCAGGCATTCCTTCTCTAAATCTTGACTGCAGTTTTTTGAGGCAATTAATCATCTTATCTAATTCTATCAATTACTGATGGAGAGGTGTTCAAGTCTCCAAATAAAATTGTTGTTTTGTCTATTTTTTCTTTCAGTTCTATCAGTTTTTGCTTCATGTATTTGTTGTCTGGTACATACACATTTAGGATGACTAGTTCTTAGTAGACTGACCCTTTTATCTTTATGTAATGTCCTTCTCTGTCCTTGGTAATTTGCTTTGCTCTGTAATTTGTCTAATATTAAGATAGGCACTCCAGCTTTCTTTTGATTAATGTTTGCATTTTATCTTTTTCATCCTTTTATTTTCAACCTACTAATATAATTACATTTGAAATTACTTTATCGTATTAAATTGTAATATTATACATTTATATTATATATAAAGATATAATTTTTATAATATATAATTATTAATTATAATTAATTACACACTTTATATAATTTCTTAATGTATAGTATGTTATAGATATATCTTATCAAAGTCAACTGGTATTGACATTTTGAGTGAATTGTGGAAGCTTTATCCCCTGTATGTTCCTTTACCCTTCCCCATTTATAATATAATTATGTTAAATATTTTCTCTATATTCATTGAGAACCACACTAAAGAGTATTATAATTTTTGCTTCAACCATCAAACAAAACTCAAGAGAAGGAAATGTACTGTGCTTACCCATATTTTTATCTCTGTGTTCTTTCTGACTTCTTGGTCTTCCAAGAGTCCTTCTTTTTTCATTTCCTTCTTGTTTCAAGAACTTCCTTTAGCCATTCTTTTAGGGTAGGTCTGCCAGTAACAAATTCTCTTAGTTTTCCTTCATCTGTGAATGTCTTTAATCCCCCTTCAATAATGTGTCATTTCTCTCTGACTACTTTCAAGATCAAATCTGTCTTTGGTTTTTAGAAGACTGACTATGATATGTCTTTGCATGAATTTCTTTGGGTTTAATCCATTTGAGTTTTGTTCAGCTTTTCAACCTGTAGATTTATGGTTTTTATGTAGATTTTTGCCAAATGCTGGAAATTTTTAGTCATTTTTTAAATACTTTTCAGCCCTCTCTCCAACTCTCTGTTTCTGCGAATTGGATGACACAAATGTTAGATCTCTTTTTGTCCCATGAGTCCATAAGGTTCTGTTCATTTTTTTCCCAGGTTATTTTCTCTTTGCTGTTGAGATTGCATAGTTTTCATTGTTTAAGTTCACCGATTCTTCCCTCTGTCCTCTCCATTTTGCTATTGGGCCTATCCATTGAGTTTTCTTTCTTTTTTTTTTTTATTTTTTATTTTTTTTAAAGATTTTATTTTTTATTTATTTGACAGAGAGAGACACAGCGAGAGGGAACACAAGCAGGGGGAGTGGGAGAGGGAGAAGCAGGCTTCCCGCCGAGCAGGGAGCCCAATGTGGAACTCGATCCCAGGACCCTGGGATCACGACCTGAGCCGAAGGCAGATGCTTAACGACTGAGCCACCCAGGTGCCCCGAGTTTTCTTTCTTTTGGTTGTATTTTTTGGTTCTAAATTTTTCATTTAGTTCTTCTTTATATCTTTATTTCTTTTTTTAGTCTTCCTATTTCTTTCCTGAAACTTTATATTTTTTCCATTTGTTTCAAGAGTATATGTAATTGCTTGTTGAAGAATTTTTATGATGGCTGCTTCAAAATTCTTGTCAGATAATTTGAGACCTGTGTCATCTCAGTGTTGGCATTTGTTGATTGTCTCACTTAGTATGAGTTCTCCCTGGTTCTTGGTAAGACATGATTTTCACTTAAAACTTAGACATTTTGTTCATTGTGTTATAAGACTCAGGATCTTCGGCGCCTGGGTGGCTCAGTCATTAAATGTCTGCTTTCAGCTCAGGTCATAATCCCAGAGTCCTGGGATTGAGCCCTGCATCAGGCTCCCTGCTCAGCAGGAACCCTGCTTCTCCCTCTCCCACTCCCCCTGCTTGTGTTCCCTCTCTTGCTGTGTCTCTCCCTGTCAAATAGATAAATAAAATCTTAAAAAAAAAAAAAAAGACTCAGGGTTTTATTTAAATCTTGTATTTTAGAAGGCCTCCTCTGACACCAGTCTGGTGGATGGAGGGGATACCACCTTATTACTGTCCAGTGGGGGTGGAAGTCCAGGTTTTCCACTCAGCCTCCGGTGACACTGGGGTAAGAGGCATGGAGAAGGGTGGGAAGGGACTTATTACAACTGGGTGGGAGTCGAAGATTAGGTTCCCCAGTGGGCCTTTGTTAATTCCATCCTGGATAAGGGGAGGGACACATCATTACTGCTCCCCACGTGGCCTCCACTGACACCTCCGTTGAGGGGGGTTGGAAGAGGGATTGCTACTATTGAGAAGTCATGAAAGTCTTTATTCTTTACTAAGTCTCATCTGATACCAGCCCAGCAAGGAGGGGGAGGAACACTGCATTAACCCTGGGTAGGCTTAGAACTCCAGGCTCCCCACTTGGTCTCAACTGACACTGTGTGGGAGGAGATGTGCTTATAACTACCCTACAGGGATGGAAGTCCTGGTCTCCTCCCAGCCTTCTATGATGCCTCCCAGGTGCAAAGAAGCTAGGGAGGGTATACATTTTTACAGTGTGGCAAAAGTGGAAGTCCAGGCTTTTCACTCAGCCTTTGCTGGCTAGGGTAAAGGTGGGGCTGTAGTTTCTTTGTAGAGCACATTTTGTCTAAAAGTCTGTCTTGCTTGACTGCCCCTTTCCTGGTCCTTCAACAGGAGAGCAGGCTTGGGGGAGGGGGCATTTGTTTGGTCTGTGCCTATTGGATGTTGGAGTCACTGGCTTTTCTAGTGTCCACTTTCGGACATATAAGGCAGAACAAAACAAAACCAGAAATTCACAATAGTGAATTTTGGGAGGACCCAGGTCCTTAGCTGATCTGCCTTCTCTCCACCTTACAGAATCTTCTTATGATTGTTTATATGTAATATTCAGAGCTTTTGTTTTAGTTAGCAGAGAGAATAGGGAAAAATAAATCTACTTCATCTTCCCAGAAGTAGAAGCCTCACCACACTCTTTTAATGATCTTTGTACAAACAGACATGTATAGTGTATATTGTTGTTGCCCTACCCAGATCCCTTTAACTAGGTAATTTACCCAATCCCCAGTTACCTGGATAACTCACAGCTGCCCCTTTCTCTGAAGAATTGCCCTGGGGCAAATGGGAGCTGTCCAAGTGTGCCCTGTACACCCCCACCCTGCTTCCTGCCAGGGCCAGAGCTCTGCCATGTTGCAAAATTGTGCTCTAAGGCTTCCCCCATGAGAATGCAGCTAGTCTGCAGCTGAGACCATACTCAAGATGTTTACGTTTTCTGATTTGTACATCTTTTCTTTTATGGTTAACACTGTTTGAATATTTGCTATCCCCATCCCTCCTCTCACCTCCCCACAAACTTTTTCTTATTTAATCATCTCTGATTCTTATCTTTTACTACTTCCATTTTTAAAATTTGTTACTGTGGTGTCAAGGTAGGCAGAACTAATTTCGACTAACTTCGGCTCTCTGAGCCTTGTCGACTTCATCAGCAAAGTGGGGGTAGTGCAAGGATACACACTTACAGACACTGGTACAGGGTTTGGAATCTAATGAGAAGCCATGGACAGGAGCAATTTTCAATCTGCATTGCCAGAGGAGAGGTGGGTGGGGGCAGGGATGGGTAAACTAGGTGAAGGGGATTAAGAGTATACTTATCATGGTAAGCACTGAGCAATGTATAGAATTGTTGAATCACTATATTGTACACCTGAAACTAATATAGCATTGTATGTTAATTATACTGGAATTAAAAATGAATAAATAAATAAATAAATTTTGAAATGATACATCATTTTCTCTGTCTAAATACTACTTACAACACAGCCAGGAATTGTCTGCCCTCCTTTGGTCCCTGGACCTCCCATCTTACCTCCTTCCCTCTTGACCTGATTCAGGTCAGAGCACATCTCACTCCTTTCAACTACATTCTCCATGTCCCTCCCTCACCTTTCTCGGCCACACCTTGGTTCCTCTTACCATTGGACTATATATCCCTGTTTTGCTCTCCTGTGGAAAAATGCTCAAATCTTAGGTGAGACACTCTCACAGACCAAGTATGAATTAGAGAAAAATTGGGGTGAGGGTTGAGGGGGACATGCAGAGAAATAGTGAAAGTTCCTCTTGTGGAATATAAGTCCACGGGTGGACTGAGAGACTTGGAGAGAAAGAAAGGGAGTCAGAGGACAAATTATTTTTACCAATGTCTACAAAGTATGAGCCTCTAAACAAAGAATCAAAATATGTAAAACAAAAATTGACAGAATTAAAAGGAGAAACAAAAATATCCACCAATATACTAAGAGACTTTATTATAACTCTCTAAGAAACTGATAGATCAAACAGACAAAATAATCAGGATATAAAAGTTTTGAGTAATACAATGAACAAACTTCATATGTAATTCTGCATCCAAATAATAAGAAAAACACTTGTTTCAAGTTTTCATTTAAATCCTAGTTAGTTAACATATAGTGTAATATTAGTTTAAGGGGTAGAATTTAGTGATTCACCACTTACATATAACACCCAATGCTCATCACAACTAGTGCCTTCCTTAATACCCATCACCCATTTAACCCATCCTCCCCATCTCCCTCCATCAACCCTCACTTTGTTCTCTATAGTTAAGAGTCTTTGGTTTGCCTCTCTCTTTTTCCCTCTATGTTCATCTGTTTTGTTTCTTAAAATCCACGTATGAGTGAAATCATATGGTACTTGTCTTTCTCTGACTTATTTCACTTAGCATGATACACTCTAGCTCCATCCATGTCATTGCAAATGGCAAGATTTTGTTATTTTTTATGGCTCAGTAATATTCCATTTTGTGGTGGGGTTTTGTGTGTGTGTGTATCACAACTTCTTTATCTATTCATTAGTTGATGGACATTTGGGCTCTTTGCATAATTTAGCTATTGTTGATAATGCTGCTATAAACATTGGGATGCATGTGTCCCTTCAAATCAGTATTTTTGTATCCTTTGGGTAAATACCTAGCAGTGCACTTTGATTTCAAACATGCATGTAACAATGTAACATTTATAATAATTATCTATAAACCAAGCCCAAAAAGTAAGCTCAACAAATACCAAAGAAAACATATCACACTGATCTCATTCCCTGACTGTAACGCTATAAGTTAAGAAGTAAAGGGGAAAAAAACCTTTTCTTTCTCCTCCCAAAAAACTCATATATTTGGAAAGTAAAACCATACTTCTTTAAGTCATAGATTAAAGAAAAAGCCACAATGGAAAATACAAGACACTTATATTTAGAACATTGATCTATACTGAAAACAAAATGTGTGGAATGAGGTTACCGTGGTACCCAAGCTAAAGATTTAGCCTTAAACATACATCATAGAAAAGAAGGAAGGTTCTACATCCAGATGACCAACCTAAGATTTAGAGAAAGAAGAGCAAAATAAGCTCAAAGAAATAGTAACAAGTCATGGTAGAGATAAGAAGGTTCTACATCCAGATGACCAACCTAAGATTTAGAGAAAGAACAGCAAAATAAGCTCAAAGAAATAGTAAGAAGTCATGGTAGAGATAAGGAGAAATTGATAAAGCAAAAACAAAGAAACAACAGAGATCAACCAACCAAAAAAAAAATAGTTCTTTGAAAAGAACAATAAAGTAAACAAGATTTTCAAAGAAAAAAAGAGAATAGAAAAAAAGAAACTAATTAAAAGGAAGAATACTTAAAGAGTTTATTAGTAATATATATTTTTTCTATTGAAAGAAAAAGAAGCTACATTTCAGAGAAGTTCTGGAACTTGCTCAAGTAAGCATCTTTGGATTTAAACACTGGGCATAGTTTCATGAGACCATTTGGGATAAAGTGGTAAACTTGCATGTACTTAGCACCCTGAGGTTTTCTCTAAACAATATCCAAATTTAAATAAATGAGAATGAGGCTGGTATTACCTGAGAAAGATTTTTGGAGGTGGAGCAGTAGCCTTGAATAAAAATGCTTACACATAACTCCTGGGGACTTCTGTGGGCTAGGTTCTGTGCTTCGTACTTTACTACTATAAGTCCTGCCTTGTTTGTCTTCTTCCACTCCAGCTCTCCATTAGAACATAAGTTCCAAAAGGACAAAGTCTTTGTGTATTTTGTACATTGATGTACTCCCACTGCCTAGAACAGTGTTTAGCAAATAGCAGGTGCTCTGTAAATATTTGTTCAATGAATGAAGGTAGATTACTCTGAGGAAGTTATTATCCTAGTTTTATTTGAGCCTTAACTAGTTGATATGACTTTTCAGAATCACTCAACAAGGAGGTGATTGGATCTACTTGAGTCCAGAGATTTTAACTACCATATTCTTCTGCCTCTCTTCGTAGGTAGAAAGCATTTGGAGAGGTAGTGGGAGAGGCTGGGACCCTGGGTGTGTACAGGGGCATTACAAAAAAATTAGAGATTTTTAAGGGCCAGTGATAAAGGGCTTAAATCTTTAGTTGAGGTATACAAGAGTGAAACTTACTCAATATTATATACAAAGATTTTAGCCTTTATGCCTCTTTGGGTATTATGGTGTCTTCCATTCTGGATCTAAAAAACTGCCTATTTATTCATCCCTGATCACCATTCCACACTTGTCTCCATCCAGCAAAGAAAATCACTCCTTTACCACACACAGTGACCTAATCTTCATAACACCACACCTCATGTTGAGGAACCTCAACCCAGTCCATTCCTAAAAATCTTAGTGAGACATACTAATGACCCAATGCCTCTTCCATTTCATCTCTCTTCTGCTCAAGAACCCATGATGGTTCCAGGATTTCAAGACTGACACTTCTGAACATCTCCATTCCTAATTATATTCTTTCTCCCTCCAAAAAATATATATTGGCAGGCCTGTAATATATGCTAGGCATTAGAAGATGAACAAGACATTATCCCTGCCTATGGGCAAAGCTAGTTTGTATGTTGAGAGGAAGGAAAGAGAGGAGAGTAAATTTGAGGTTGGAAGAGACATTCGTCCCCCCATTTCCTGATCTTCTTAGGCATTTTTATATAAAAGCTATTGCTCAGTGGTGCATATGGTGATCCCTGGATCTCCTCAATGTGACCCATGGTGATCCAAAGTAATTTCATGGTGATTCCATAATGATTTATGTTGATGGTCCATGGTAACCCATTACTAGTGGTTGCATGGTGATTCATTGGGATCAATGATGATTCATGGTTATCTGATTGACGATGTTCTATGACAGCAATGAAAATGCCATTTTCTACCTTTGCATTTTATTCTGAGACAGGTGCAATTTTTAGATTCATGATATCAGCTACATGATATCATGGTAAAAAGATAATGCATTGTGCCTATTTTCAATAAGATGGTAATTCTCATGCTTAATTCTGTTTGGCCTGAGTGTTCTGTGGTAGAGATGGAGATGATGTGTACAGATGGCTTGTATTTCCTTTGCCTTAGAGAAGTTAGAGAGTGGAAAGTTGGAGCTAGACTTATGAGCAATTAACTTCAAAATACAGCAAAATTTCTCATATTTGATATTAAAGTGAACAAAATGGCCTATAAAATTTAATAAGAACTATGATACAAATTTTGTGGGAAAACAAAACACATAGACACACTCCACAGACATAGGTCATTTAGAAAAAATGTATGTTTTGTGTTTGGAAAGTATATACACACAGACACACATAAACAAAGCAGTTGTTTTCCATTATGCACTGAGAAAGGAAAGTTTAGGGTCATAAATTTGAGTGCATATAACAGAGAAACCCATCAGGAAAGGCTTCTGTGGGGAAGCATTTGAACTGAAACCTGAAGGATTAGTATAAATTCATTAGAAGATATTAGAGGAGAAAAGAACATTCCAGTGTAAGCAAAGGTTCTGGTTTTATTTTTTTTTATTTTTAACTTTTTTTTTTATTCTTATGTTAATCCCCATACATTACATCATTAGTTGTAGATGAAGTGTTCCATGATTCATTGTTTGTGCATAACACCCAGTGCTCCATGCAGAATGTG
>NC_138369.1:132960653-132998971 GCF_054177405.1 Leptonychotes weddellii | reverse complement strand
CATCATTTGGTCTTCTAGATCACTGATTCTCTCTTCTGCCTCATTTATTCTAGCAGTTAGCACCCCCATTTTTTAATGCACCTCACTAATAGCCTTTTTGATTTCAACTTGGTTAGATTTTAGTTCTTTTATTTCTCCAGAAAGGGTTTCTCTAGTATCTTCAATGCTTTTTTCAAGCCCAGCTAGTATCTTTATAATCGTCATTCTGAACTCTAGTTCTGACATCTTACTAATGTCCTTATTGATTAGGTCCCTGGCAGTCAGTACTGCCTCTTTTTCCTTTTTTGAGGTGATTTTTTCCATTGTGTCATTTTGTCCAGAGGAGAATAGATGAATGAGAGAACAAAATGCTAACAGGGTTACAATGACCCCAGAAAAATATACACTAAACAAATCAGAAGAGATCTGAAACTGGGGGAAAAAAGGGAAAGGAAGAAAAAAGAAAAAGATAAAAAAAATATGATCAAACATGATCAGGCTGGTCAATAGATCAGTGCCACACACTAGATTTTGGGTGTATTTTGGTCTGTTAGAAGAAAGTGTCTCCCAAAATTTTAAAGAAAGAAAAACTTATATATGTACAAAAATAAGGGTAAATACGATGAAGGGATGAAATATGACTGTAAAGATGAAAATTATAAAAGATTTTATAAAAGGAATTGATAAGAAGTTGGTTGAAAAAAGAAAGAAGAGAAATTAAAAAAAAAAAAACAAAGGGGGAGAGAATGTAATCAGGCAGGAGACTAGAACAAAGCCATACACTAGATATTTAGAGTATATTTTGGTCTGTTAGAAGCAACTGTATCCCAAAATTTTAAAGAGAGAACAACTTATATATATACCAAAAATAAGGTTAACTACTATGAAGGGACAGAATATGACTCTTCCAGAAAGTGATCGCTTCTCTTTTCAGAGAGTTGCTGCTATTCTTTTCTTCAATCTCCTGTTGAGTTCGTAGGTGTTCAGAATGGTTTGATAGCTATCTAGCTGAATTCCTGGGACCAGACGAAATTTAGGTCTCCTACTCCTGTGCCAACTTGCTCCTCCTATACTACTTATTTCTTAATCATATTTTGTTGCATTTGCTAAGTACAACAGTACAATGCTGTACAGTACCTATGTTAGAGGCCATTTCTGCATTTACTTTAATAGCAATGCTCTTACTGTCTCTTCATTAAGTATTTATCCTTTTTGATGTAGAACTCTTTTGGTCAAGGAAATACCTTCTATTCATACCTTGGCCAAAGTTTTATCAGAAATGACCATTGGATGTTTTATAATTTTCTATCATCTTTTGATATGATCATGAAAATTTTCTGTTAATGTAGCTGATTGTCTTAATAAAATTTTATTCCTTAAATTACAGATAAGAACAATGAATACTATAACAAATACCCATAATGTCACCACCAAAAAGAAAAAAAAAAAAACCTGTTAACATATAAACACATTTTCCAGTTGGTTTTTCCAACTTTATGCTCTAAGTAAATAACAGGAGAAATATATAACTTAGTCTCATTTATTTAAAAAATGATATTTAATCGGCAGTTGTCTCTGGGTCTAAAATGAAAAAACAATGATAAGATTAAGCCAAAGTACTTACTTAACAACCATTCCTAACAGTTGTATCTCACCTTCTTTCTTCTCTGAGGCAGTCACTAAAATAGGTTTGGTATAATTTTTGTAGTCTACTCTATACATACTATACATAAACTATAATTTTGTGAGTTTTTTTTAAAGTATCATTTCCTCAGGGTGCCTGGGTGGCTCAGTCGTTAAGCATCTGCCTTCGACTCAGGTCATGATCCCAGGGTCCTGGGATCAAGCCCCTCATCGGGCTCCCTACTCCATTGGAAGCCTGCTTCTCCCTCTCCCACTCTCCCCACTTGTGTTCCCTCTCTCGCTGTGTCTCTCTCTGTCAAATAAATAAAATTTAAAAAAAATAAAAATAAAAGTATTATTTCCTATATTACATTATACTGGAAAATAATAAGAATTAGTAATATGGTTTTTCAATTTGTTTTCTACAAACTAACTATTGTCATTGGTAATATTTTCCTAACTTACACTTGATATGCTGAGGTAGTTAATTATTATAAGATCAGTAGGTTCAGAGGCAATGATTTGATTATGAGAAATGTGATGAGGTTGTTGCATAGCCTATGTTAAATATAGTTTATAACTTCAAGTAAACCGACTTCATTTTCAATGACATATATTCTAAAATAAAATTTTAATAGGAAAACATTGATGTTGTGTATATGATATGCCATACATTCTAGTGTTTTGTGTGTATTGATGCTTGACATTGATACATTTGTGTAACACATTTACAAACCCTATTATAAAACAGCACTATTAGCATCACTTATTTATTATTTATGAAACTGAGGTAAAGAGTTTAAGTAATCCATTGCCACCACATTCCTAGATAATCACAGTTTCTGAACAAAATTTCCACTGTTAAACATAAGTGATTCAGAGATTACTGAATCTCCACTCCACTTCTTCTAGCCACTCATCTTGCCGAACATAGTCCCTGCTCATAACAGTTCCATCGCAGGGTGGATCTCTCTCCTTTTGGAAAAAATCATTGCTAAAGATTACATTTTACTTATTTTTAACATTATATAAGAAATTTCAAATATAAACGAAAACAGAGAATAGTTTAATGAATTCCCATGAGTCCATCATTTAGTCTTAGCAAATACATATCTCATTTAGCATAGCATATTTTTGAGGTTCATCCATGTTGTAAAATGTATCAGTGGTCCATTCCTTTTTATTGCTGAATGGTATTCCACTGTATGGATATACCATATTTGTATATCCATTCAACAACAAGGAGATTTGGATTGTTACCAGGTTTTGGCAATTATGAACAATGCTATGAGTAATTGTGCATACATCTATGAATGGATAAATATTCTCATGTCTCTTGGGTAGATACCTAGGAGTGGAAATGCTGGGTTGTATGGTAAGTTTATGTTAAAGTCGCTCTTTTTCAAATTTATTTATTTATTTATTTATTTAATTTTAGAGAGAGAGGGGGAGAGGGAGCACGTGAGCACCGGGGGGGGTGGGCTCACAGGGACAGAGAGAAACACAAGCAGACTCCATGCTAAGCACTCTCACAACCCTGAGATCAGACCTGAGTCAAAACCAAGAGTCAGATGCTTAACTGACTGCACCACACAGGTGCCCCTGATAAACTCTTTAAGAAAATTCCAAACTGTTTTCCAAAGTGACTATATCATTTTATAGTCCCACGAGTAATCTCCAATTGGTATATGAGAATTCCAATTTCTCCATATTCCTTCACATGACCATTTATTATTATTTTTTTTAAAGATTTTATTTATTTATTTGACAGAGAGAGACACAGCGAGAGGGAGCACAAGCAGGGGGAGTGGGAGAGAGAGAAGCAGGCTTCCCGTGGAGTAGGGAGCCTGATGCGGGGCTCGATCCCAGGACCCTGGGATCATGACCTGAGCTGAAGGCAGACGCTTAACGACTGAGCCACCCAGGCGCCCCCACATGACCATTTATATATCTTCTTTGGTGAAATGCTTAGTCAGATCTTTTAATTAGGATCAAAAGATTTTTAATTGGAACATTTTTCTTATTTTTGAGAAATATTTTCTTATTTATTAAGAGTTTGTTACATATTCCATATGCAAGTCCTTAATCAGATATATGATATTTTCCTTCTGCCTGATGGATGGCCTTTAACATATCCTATAGTGAAGCTCTGCTGGTGATGGATTCTTTCAGTTTTTGTATGTCCAAAAGCATCTTTTCTCAGATGCTTTTCTCAGAATGATCTTCTGAACTTTCCAACATATATGTGTTGATGTTTTGAGGGTTCTCCTCTTCTTAAGTCCTGACGATTCCCTGTTGTCTTTCTTCTGCATCTTTGTGCACAGATAATTGGGAAGTCACAACAGTTCCAAGACCCATTTGAAAACACAAGGAATAGATATCAGAAGAGACTGGTTATTACACCAAGATATGGGCATAAAACTTAGATGCAAAAAAATTGCTACAATTTTACTAAAAGGAATATTTCAAATAAACACATAAGCAAGCCAATAATGATTAAAGAGTATATAAAAAGCTAAAAACATACACAAAGGGGGCACCTGGGTGGCTCAGTCAGTTAAGCGTCCAAGTCTTGATTTTGGCTCAGGTCATGATCTCAGGGTTGTGGGATCAGCCCTGTGTCAGGCTCCACACTCAGCATGGAGTCTTCTTGGGATCCTCTCTCTCCCTCTCCTTCTGCCCCTCCTCTCCCCACTCATGTGCACCCTCTAAATAAATAAATAATAAGTAAATAAAATCTTTAAAAATATATATACACAAAGATCAATCTTTTCCTTCTTTTTATCACTAAGTTTTTATTTAATTTGCTTTCATATGTGTTTCACCATACACAAATAGATACTAATTCAAAGCCTTTACCTTTACTTTTAATACGTAATAAAATCAGACAATGTATATGTAATATAGAATTTAATATCTTAAACTGTAACATTTTGCTAAACAGACAACACACAGTCCAATGAGATAGTTTGCATTCTTTTGTTCACATTAAGACCTTGAAATCCAATGGATACTTTACACTTAATAGCATATCTCAATCTAGATGCTAAATTTTCATCATACTTAATATGCTCTTAGAGTTCATAAAACTTACTTGAGAAAGAGGACCCAAGTTGTTCCAAGCATACTAAAGAGTTTACCATGCTGTTTTGTGCACTGTTATACTTAGCTAATGAATCATGGAACACTACATCAAAAACTAATTATGTACTATACAGTGGCTAACTGAACATAATAAGTTTACCAGTAACTGGATTGAGTATCTGTTTTTTAATTTAAATTAAATTTTAATAAAATTAAAAATTCAATAACTAAGTGGAACTAGCCACATTTCATGTGCTTGACAGCCATGATGTCTAGTGGCTACTCTATTGAACAAGACAGCTTAAGAGAGTAATTGGGTGGCTGAGGAACAAAGATGTTTTCAATTTTGTAGTGTCTGTACATGACTTATTCAAATAAATGAGTAAACTATTTTCTTGTTTTAAAGGCAACTAGAATGTTGTAGAGATTATGAATGCACCCCTACAGGATGAATGTGAGAGCAAAACTGTTATCTTAATATTATATTCTTGTAACTTAGAACAAAATTCCCAGTAATAACATTCCATAAACACATTCCAAAACTGCTTTATCACATACAGCTTAATTGGAAGTAATATTATATATTTGATTTCAAATACATATATATGAACCTCAAAATAGATATTGTAAGTTTGGAAATATATAATTTAAATATGTGATTTTATTTTTCCCTCCCTTCTCCTATGTTCATCTGTTTTGTTTCTTAAATTCCACATGAGTGAAATCATATGGTATTTGTCTTTCTCTGACTGACTTATTTCACTTAACATAATACCCTCTAGTTCCACCCACCATTGAAAGTAAGATTTCATCTTTTTGATGGTTGAGTAATATTCCACTGTATATATATACCACATCTTCTTTATCCATTCATCAGTCCATGGACATTTGAGCTGTTTCCATAAGTTGGCTATTGTAGATAATGCTGCTATAAACATTGGGGTGCATTCATCCCTTTGAATTAGTATTTTTATATCCTTTGGGTAAATATCCAGTAGTGCAATTGCTAGGTTGTAGGGTAGCTCTATTTTTAACTTTTTGAGGAACCTCCATACTGTTTTCTACAGTGGCTCCACCAGTTTGAATTCCTCCCAACAGTGCGAGAGAGTTCCCTTTTCTCCACATCTTCACCAAAACCTGTTGTTTGTGTTGTTGACTTTAGCCATTCTGACAGGTTTGAGGTGCTATCTCACTGTAGTTTTGATTCTCTGAGGATGAGTGATGTTGAGCACCTTTCATGTGTCTGTTGGCCATCTGTATGTCTTCTTTGGAAAAACGTCTATTCATGTCTTCTGCCCATTTTATAATTGTATTATTCATTTTTTTGTTGTTGCATTTTATAAGTTCTTTATATATTTTGGATATTAATCCTTATCAATATCATTTGCAAATATCTTCTCCCATTCAGTGGGTTGCCTTTTAGTTTTACTGATTGTTTCCTTCACAGTGCAGAAGCTTTTTATTTTGATGAAGACCTAATAGTTTATTTTTGCTTTTGTTTCCCTTGCCTCAAGAGACATAACTAGAAAGAAGTTGCTATGCCAATGTCAAAAGGATTACTACCTGTGTTCTCTATCAAAAAAATTGCTAGAACTGATAGATGGATTCAGTTAGGCCATAGCAGGATACAAAATCAACATGCAGAAACCTGTGGCATTTCTATACACAAATAATGAAACAGCAGAAAGAGAAAGTGAGGAATCAATCCCATTTACAATTGCACCAAAAACAATAAGATACCTAGGAATAAACCTAGACAAAGAGATGAAAGACCTGTACTCTGAAAATTATAAAACACTGATGAAAGAAATTGAAGATGATACAAAGAAATGGAAAGACATTCCATGCTCATGGATTGGAAGAACAAATATTGTTAAAATGTCTATACTACCCAAAGCAATCTACACATTTAATGCAATCCCTAACAAAATACCAACTGTATTTTTCACAGAACTAGAACAAAGAATCCTACAATTTGTATGGAACCACAAAAGACCCCGAATAGCCAAAGCAAACTTGAAAAGAAGAGCAAAACTGGAGGTATCACAATTCCAGACTTCAAGTTATATTACAGAGCTGTAGTGATCTTTGACAGTATGGTACTGGCACTAAAATAGACACATAGAATAGAAAACCCAGAAATGAACCCACAACTATAAGGTCAATTAATCTTCAACAAAGCTGGAAAGAATAATCAGTGGGGAAAAGTCTCTTCAAAAACTGGACAGCAACATGCAGAAGAATGAAACTGGACCACTTTCTTACACCATACACAAAAATAAATTCAAAAGGGATGAAAGACCTTAATGTGAGACATGAAACTATAAAATTCCTAGAGGAGAATACTTCGTTTTTATTTTATTTTAAAGATTTTATTTATATATTTGAGAGATAGAGAGTGAGCAAGTGAGTGAGAGAGAGAGAACATGAAGCAGGGGAAGGGCAGAGAAGCAGACCCCCAGCTGAGCAGGGAGCCTGGGTGGGACTCTGGAATCATGACCTGAGCCAAAGGCAGACAAAACCGATTGAGCCACCCAGGCATCCTTCAAATTTTTATTTTAATTCTAGTTAACATACAGTGTTATATTAGTTTCAGGTTTACAATATCATAATTTAACAGGTCCATACATCACCCTGTGCTCATCACAAGAAATGCACTCCTTAATCCCCATCACCTATTTAATCCATCCCCCTACCCCCTCCCCTCAAGTAACCACCAGATTGTTCTCTATAGTTAAGAATCTGTTTCTTGGGCGCCTGGGTGGCTCAGTTGGTTAAGCGACTGCCTTTGGCTCAGGTCACGATCCTGGAGTCCCGGGATGGAGTCCCACATCAGGCTCCCTGCTCAGCGGGGGGTCTGCTTCTCCCTCTGCCCTCTTCCCTCTCGTGCTCTCTGTCTCTCATTCTCTCTCAAATAAATAAATAAAATCTTTTAAAAAAAAAGAATCTGTTTCTTGCTTTGACTCTATTATTTTCCCTTTGCTTGTATGTTTTGTTTCTTAAGTCTCACATATGACTGAAACAATATGGTATTTGTCTTTCTCTGTCTGACTTATTTCACTTAGCTTTATACTCTATAGCTCCATCCATGCTGTTGCAAATGGTAAGATTTCATTCTTTTTTATAGCTGAATAATAGTCCTATCTTAGACTTTTTAAAAGAGGGTCAGCAGCAGGGTTTGGGGTCGGTCATCCACCTTTAATGGAAACAGGATATAAACTCATATTTTTTCCCAATCTTTCGGGACTGGGGTTTTCTAAAAGATATTTTCAGTCAAAATTTAAAGGGAAATCACCATCACCATTAGTTTTAATATACTATGAGTCCATAAATAGTAAGAAATACAAGAACTGGCATAGAAAGAAATAAAACATTTTGAAGATGAGATGATCATCTAGGAAAATTGACAAAATCAACTGTCAAACTTTTAGAATTACTGTTCAGCAAATTTTCCAGTACATGATCAACTTACAAAATTAATAGCATTTCTCAAAATCAATAATGAAATAAAATATAATAAAACAAATGCCTCTCAATGAAAAATATATAAGTACCTAGGAATTGAATAAAGGACATAGGAGATGTTGTGGATAAAAGGCTTTTGAGGCCATCAAATAATAAATTTAAGAGGATTGTAATCATAAAGTGTATTCTCCAAATTCAATGGAATGAAAATAAAAATCAATAGCAGAAGAAAAGAGAAGAAATTCACAAAATTACCAAATACATGGATATTAAAAAGCACACTCCTAAATAACCAATAAGTAAAGACAAAATCACAAGGACAGTTAGGAAATACTCAGAGATGAATGAAAACAAAAACACAACATACAAAAACTTATGAGACAAAACTAAATCAGTACTTAGAAATTTATAATTGCAAAAGGCTAGGTTTTAAAAACTGGAATCTCAAATCAATAACCTTTTGTTTTTTAAATAGGAAGGAAGCTGGCATAATTATATTAATATCTACCAGGTTAAACTTTAAGGCAAAACACTGTTAGAAGTAAAAGTATATTAGACAAGGACAAGAGGAACAATTAACCTGAAAAATATAATTGTGAATTTATATATATTTAACAACATATTCCCAAGACATATGAAGAAAAGTTAACAAAATTCTTGGGGAAACTTAACCAACATATAATCATAATGGAACATTTTAATACAACACTCAACCATTGATAAGTCAAACAGATGAAAATTCCATATACATAGAGAAGGTTTTTAACTACACAGTTAAAAAGCTTGACTTAAGAGAAGTAGATTTCTTCATCCAACTGGCAGAGAATACACATTATTTTCAAGCACATAATGATCATGTACTAGACCACAGAGCATAGCTTAACAAACTCAAATGAATCAATACCATATAAGCAGCATTTTTTAAATCATAAGGCAATTTAATTAGAAGAAACTTCAACTTCTGTCTCCATTTAGAAATTAAAGAGTACATTTCTAAGTAATGAATAAATCATGGAAGAAATTATGTGAATAACCTGGTAGTACACGTTATAGAACGATAATAATAAGTGGATTTATATTTACTTGGGAAAACTAACAGAGACGGTAGCGTAGCAGGTTTGCACATCTCTGTTACCTATCACATTCTGGGTCATTGCAGAGGGATTTTGCAGGGCAAGACTGCAGACCTAAGAGAAACATTGGCGTTCGGGTTGTGACTTTTTTTGTGTCTTTTTTTTTTTTTTTACTTTCGATTTTTTTAAATGGTCTTTATTTTTTAGAGCAGTTTTAGGTTCACAGCAAAATTGAGCAGAAGGTACAGAGATCTCCCATATACTCCCTGCACCCACATATACATAGCCTCCTCCACTGTCAAGAGGGGTACATTTGTTACAGTTGATGAACCTATACTGACACATCATCACCAAAAGTCCATAGCTTACATTAGGGCTTACTCTTGGTGTTGTACATTATATGGATTCTGGCAAATGTGTAATGACATGTATCCATCATTATAGTATCATACAGGATAATTTCACTGCCCTAAAAATTCTCTGTGTTCTACCTATTTATCCCTCCCTCTTCTCTAAACCCTAGCAACCACTGAACCTTTTACAGTCTCCATAGATTTGCCCTCAAACCAATAAATTTATCCCTTTAGAAATAAGAAAAAGCAACTAAGCAAGAAACAAGAAAAAGCAAACTAAGCCCAAGGCAAGCAGAAGGAAGGAAATAAAGACTCGAGCAGAAATAAAAAAAATAGAGAATAGAAAAACAATACAGCAAATCAATGAAATCAGAAGCTAGTTCTTTCTCAATCTGATGTTTCATTTAGCATAATACCCTTTAGGCCCATCCATGCTGTCGCAAAAGACAAATACCATAAGATTTCATTTATATGTGGAATATAAAAAACAAAACAAAGGAGCAAACAAAAAACAAATAAGACCTATAAATACAGAGAACAAACTGATGATTGCCAGAGGGGAGGGAGGAGCGGCACGGGCAAAAATGGGTGAAGGAGAGTGGAGATACAAGCTTCCAGTTACAGAATGACTAAGTAATGGGAATAAAAGGCACAGCAGAGGGAATATGGTCAATACCACTGTAATAGCATAGGAGAGTGAGACCTGGTAGCTACACTGGAGCATACATAGCATAACATACACAGATGTTAAACACTATGTTGTACACCTGAAATTAATGTAACATTGTGTGTCAACTATACTAAAATAAAAAATGTATAAATAATTGAAAGGAAAAAAAGCTAGTTCTTTGAAAAGATCAACAAAATGATAAACCTTTAGCTAGACTGACCAAAAAAAATATGACTCAAATTACTAGAATCATTCAAATTACTAGAATCATAAATTAAAGATGAGATATAACTACCAACCTTACAGAAATAAAAAGCACTGTAAAGAAATATTATGAATAATTGTGTAATTTTTATAATTTGTATAACAAATTAAATAACTTAGATGAAATGGACAAATTCCTAGGAAGACACAAAATATCAAATTTGACTCAAGAAGAAATAGAAATATTGCAAACAGAGCTTTAACATGTAAAGAGATTAATAATCTAAAACTTCCCACAAAGAAAAGTCCAGGGCTAGATAGCCTCACTGCTAAATTCTACCATTTAAAGAATTAACAGCAATCTTTCACAAACTTTCCAAAGAAAGCCAGAAGAGAACATTTCCTAACTCATGCTATGAGACTACATTACTCTGATACCAAAGCTGAATGAAGACATCATAAAAAAAATTATAGAGTAATATCCTTTATGAATAAAGATGTAAAAATCTTTCACAAAATACTAGAATACCAAATCCAGGAACACATAAAAAGGATTATATGCCAGACCAAGTGGGGTTGATCTAGAAATGCAAAGTTGATTCAACATACAAAGATCATTAAAGTAATATGCTATATTAATAGAATAAATGGCAAAACCACAGGATCACTTAACAGGCACAGAAAAACATTTGACAAAATTCCTCACCCTTTCATGAAAAAGGCACTCAACAAACTAGGACAAACTTTCCAACTTCTTCAACTTGATAAAGGCCATCTACAGACAATCCAAGGGTAACAGCCCACTTAATGGCAAAAGACTGAATGCTTCTCCCCTAAGATCAAAAACAGGGAACAAATTCGGGATGGCTACTCTCCCCATTCTTGTTCAGTATGGTGCTGAAAGTTCTAGGTAGTGCAGTCAAGCAAGAAAAGGAAATAAAAGGCATCTGAATTAGAAAGGAAGAAGTAAAAATACCTCTATTCACAGATGGCATGATTCTGTATATAGAAAATCCTAAGGAATCCATAAGAAAACTATTAGAACTAATAAACAAGTTCAGCAAAGTGTCAGGATACAAGATCAGCATGTAAAATTTTTATAATTTTCAACTGCTAGTTGTTCACCCCAAACAAGTGTACCTACATAGACATACATGCATGGACGAATCCAGGGAAAAGGGGAATTCAGTGTCTGTTAACTGCACCAGAATTCAGTACCTGTTTTCAGTCCATATATTCAAATAACAGCATTGGTGAACACTTGGTATGTGCTGACATCATTCATGTGGTTTACATATATTAAAGCATTAATGTGTTAGCTTATTAACACATAGTCACACCAAGTATTATCATCCCCTTTCACAACTGAGAAAACTGAGGTAGAGAGTGGGTAAGTAACTCGGTCACATACATAGATTAGCAAAGCCAGGATTATATATTTTCTTTCCTCAAAAGATAGCTGAAAGAGTTTCTTTGAAGAGGAGGTAAAGAAGAGCACCAGACTCGGAGTTAAAAGAACCGAGGCAGGGTGCCTGGGTGGCACAGCTGGTTAAGCATCGGACTGTTAGTTTCCGCACAGGTCATGATGTCAGGGTCCTGAGACTGAGCCTGGTGTTGGCTCCGCGCTCAGCGGGGTGTCTGCTTGGGATTCTCTCTCTCCCTCTTTTCCTCTCTCTCTTTAAGAAGAAGGAGAAAAAAAAAAAAAAGACCCGAGTCTTTCCCCTGGCTCCTCCACTAGCCAGCTGTGTGACCTTGAATGGACAATTCACTTCTCTAAACCCTATGGCTCCTCATCTGTAAAAAAAGGCAGTTGGACTAAGTGAAAGCTGACCGCCTCTAATTCTCTCACACTGGGCTCACTCTGCGTCTGATTTCTGGTTTACAAACCCTCCCTTTCCCTGCCATGGGGGGAAGCAGAGGGCCAGGAGAGGACAGCCACTTACTTGTCATGACAAGAAATAGGAGAAACAGAAACAGGACCGCATGTCGCTTGCACAAGTTGCTGCTTCAGCCAGTGATGGGTTTAGGTGAAAAGCATGGTTATAATTAGAGCAGCCTCCTGGCCTGAAGGCTCCACCAGCCACAGCGAGCACAGCTGGATCTGCTGACTGCACGCACAAGAGTCTGAGAGGCCACTCTGGCCTTGAAAATGATCCTTCTTAAATGGCTTTTCTCCCTTCCTCAAGGGAAAGAAACCCTATTGATGTAAAAGCTCACTTCCCTTCCGGCTTCCCCGGCTAAATGCTACTCCAATGGAGACCCAAGTGTTGATAAATACGGGGGAAAGAAAAAAATCGTAAGCTGAGCCTGGTCACATTGCCCCTTGTGATATAGTTTTATTTTTAACTTCGAAACACTTGAACTATTTCTGTTGAAGTTTTCTCTGCTTCCCCTGCCTCCTCAACAGAACTCTGTCCTCTGCTGCAGCGGACTGAGGCACCCCCAGCTGCTTCCTGCAATCGGCTTGTTCAGTCAAGGAACACAGGTGCAGCAGATGCTGACTCAGCCCGTGCCATTAAGGTAAGTTTTTCAAACGTGAGCAGGTGAGCCAAGGAGACATTTGGAGTGGTGAACGTGGAGACAGAGGCTGAGCTGCACGTCACCTTTTTGCTCTGAGCAAGAAGATGGTTAAGCAAATTAGTTACCTGTGGTGGAGAAAGCGGTTGGCTCTGAGAATGAGACCCAGCCATATGTAAACTCTTGTTTTAAATCTAAAATCTTGGAGCAGGAAGAAATCCCCTGCTTTCGGGCAGCTTACATTCTTTCCTTTACAACCAACAAAAGGGGCTATGTGGGATCTCTGAAGTTACCCAGTGGTGGTGGGGACTTAGGGGAGGGTGGAGGAGGTGGTGAGGAAATAGATGGAAGGGCTAGAACCCAGGATTTCTACTTTTTAAAGTCCAAATGCTGTGATCTTTTCACCAATCAACATTGGCTGTGTTAACTGCAAGTCGTTCTTGCGTACATTGACCATTTTATGTACCTTAAATTCCATCCCCTGTGTCACGCCACTGGTTAACAGAGCACAGTTTTATTCACTGCGTGTGCTATTCAAACTCTGCCTGTAGAGCCTAAGACCTGTTTTTCTCTAACAATATTCCCTAAATGTGGTTCTCTCCTCCCCAAATCTCTTGAATCCAAAATGCACCCATGGAATAGAAGTGCAAATATTTTGCAAGTTGAAAAACTTATACAGGCTTTTGCATGCAAACCAAAAAATTGTTACAAACTTGAAGCTTGCACGTCCAGAGGGACAAAAGGAAAATGATTAACGATACTTGAGGTATGGAAAGCTTTAAAATGTAGGTTATTTCTAGTTTTTGAAATAACTGCGTAGTGTTGCATGCACAAATAAATTGTCAGGGATAAGGGGAAAGTGTTTATTTTTTTGTTTCTCTCTGGGCCTCACTTTAGTGTTCATAGGTCAGCTAAGGACATCCTAGGAAGTGGCCTATGCAGCAAAAGGGATTCTGTACACTCTGAACTTTGCGGTCTACAGGCTAAAGCCACCAATGCCAAGTAAAAGGAGAGCTGCTCTGATACCGTAACACCTGGATTCCTTCCTTCCTGCTCTGTAACCTCCAGACGTATTCCGTAACTGCGCTGTTGATGTCTAGGTTACATACACTAGGCACAGTGCATTGTGTATCATTGCCTCACGTCATTTTGTCAGGATTTCCGTGGCACAAGGTCTTCAAGGTATATGCTGGGATGCTGTCCTAGTGAGACTGGGGCATGTTGATTTAGGATAGCTAAGCAGACAGGCTGACTTACAGCTACCCCTAGATAATCTGGCTAATTAGCACTTTTGTGGCCAATACAATGCAGTAATTTAAAATACTGATACTAATATCAGAAGCACCAGATAGGAGAATTAACTAGGGTATAATGAAAATGCTGGAATCATAGCCCAGAAGCCCCAGATTATGGACCCAGATGTGGGAATTGTCGCCAGCCAACTAAACGGTTGTGTTAAAATCTCCAAGGAATTATTTTAGTATTTCACTTTATACATCTTCTTTCCTTAGAATTAAATATCTCCATAACAGGGGAACAATTTAACAATATATAATTAAAGTAACTAATTAATTGGCTGGGTAACAGATTAAGAGTTAAAGAATATCTCTGATCTTTAACTTTTGACCTTGTCACTTCCACTGAAGTTAAAGCTCAGGAATAAATAATTATCACCAGGGCCAGCCACATGAGGAGGCAAAATAGTTAGTTGCTGACATCATGTGAGGGGTGCTGAAAGGGCCCCTTGCCTAAAAATATCTCCCTGACATCAACCCTGTTTGCCTACTAATTTTAAAATTATAGTAACGAATGTTAAAGCCATTATCTGTTAATCCCATTCTCTTTTGCTTGTGTCAGGGATTTAAATATACCTGCTATAGGCCTTCTCGTGACCTTGTTGGCCGGTGACACTCAGGCTCCACCTCTTCTTCATTCTTCCAGACTCTGTCCTGTTTTGCCCTCGGTACCATCTAGGCTGCCCACGTGCTCTTGGCCACCACCGCTTCACAGGTAGCTCTGTGTGGCATGTGGTTTCCAAGGAATTCTCACTATTACATCAAGGTGAGAAGCAAGGGCAAGACGCTTTACTTCTCTGGGCCTTAGTTTCTCTTGCAGGAAATGAAGAGGTTAAACTAGACACTTTCCTTTCCAAGGGAGGTCCTCGGACCATCAGCATTGTCTGGAGCATGTTATATATGGGAAGACTCTCAGGCCCCACCCCAGTCCTACCAGATCAGAATCTGCGTTTTAAGAAGATTGCCCGGGTGATTCCTATACACATTGAAGATTCAGGAGCTGCAGAGCAGAGGATTTATGGTTCTGTGCCTGATCCAGATTTCTGATTTATGACTGTAAGGATTTAGAACAAGTACTACAACCTCCGGAAAACAATTCTGGCAGCTGAGTGTCTATTATAACTCAAGCCCGAAGAAGTCTTTTCCATTCAGTTAAGGCTACATTCACCTAATAACATTGAAAACATTTCTCGTTCTTCCTTAAAAAAAAAAAAAAAGCCCCAGGGAGGCACCCAGGTGGCTCGGTTGGTTAAGCTTCTGACTCTTGATTTCTACTCAGGTCATGATATCAGGGCCGTGGGATTGAGCCCCACATCAGGGTCAGGCTTGTGCTGAGTGAGCGTGGAGCCTGCTTGGTATTCTCTCTCTCCCTCTGCCCACCCAACCATATTCACATGCATGTGCACTCTCTCTCTCTAAAAAGAAAAAAAAAGCCCCAAATTAGCATACATTTGACATCATTACACTTTCCTCCTAAGTTTGTTTCAAACTGCTCTCACAGCTCTTTCAAAATGCTGCTTTCTTTAGGGTTCTATTCAATTTCATTCATTTCAATCCTATTGAATAAACAGTGCTTGGAGCCTGTTAGCTATACTCAGTCTCTCAGAAACTATTTTGTACATTCCTTGGGGAACATTTTTGTTCTCCCTTGATATTCCAGTCAGAGCTCTTTTCCCGCCTGAACACACTTTCCTGGCCAGATAATTTCTGCTTCATTGATGGCCTTCATCCCTGAGCACACCATCCCAACAACCTCCCTTAAGGGGAACTGACTCTGCAGCCCATTGCGAGAGAAGCCAATTTCAACGGACACCTTCTTTTTTTCCTTAATGAACAGAATAATGTATATAGGTAAATAATAAAAACGACAAACCTGCACCAAGGAAATAAAGATGCCTCAATCTCTTAATGATAGAGAACAAACCGAGGGTTGATGGAGGGAGGTGGGTGGGGGATGGGCTAAATGGGTGATGGGGATTAAAGAGGGCACTTGTTGTGATGGGCACTGGATGTTACATGTAAATGATGAATCATTGAATTCTACTCCAGAAACCAATATTGCACTGTATGTTAACTAAAATTTTTTTTTAAAAAGTTGTTGAAATCACTCTTTCTGCTGGTGAATATGGTACAGAGCACCAGATGGGAGGGGTGAGGCTGATTATAGTCTTTTGCACCAGACTGGATAAGCAATGATGGTGCTGGGACCCAGGCAGTCCCAGAAGTGCCCAATGCCCTTTTGGGTCTTTCCCCAAGGCCTTCCTACCTAACTGGCCTTCCTACCTAACTTGTAGGAAGGAAGACCCTTCCTGTGTAGGGCCTTATGCTAGTTCCTTTGTGATTGGGAGCACAAAATCAACCAGCTTCTAGCTCAGTGGTTCTCAGGGGTGTAGGCATCTTGAGTTTACAACAGCATGAGTTGGATGTAGTTGTTCTGATTCAGTAGGTCTGATTTGGTAGGGTCCAATAATTTATATTTCTACCCAGTTTCTAGATAATGCTGACACTGTGGGTCAGGGTATCACACTTTAAGGGCCATTATTCTAGCTAACTCACCTTTCTTTCACTTACCTTACTCCTTTCTGAGTGGTCCACACAGCACCACAACCTGTATCAAATGTTTCTCTCTCGCTAGGTTCTAAAGTATCCCCTATTTCTGTAAAGAAATATCCATCCCTTAAACTCATGTACCTGGTCCTTCCATCTACTCATATTCCACTCAAACTGCATCCAGTACAACCAGTAAAATCTAGTTCTGTGTAGATTTTTAAAACTATTTAAGTTTAAATTTTATTATTTTGACTGCTATCTCCTCTATCCAGGGGAACTTTAAAACATATTTTGGGGAGAGTGTTTCAGAGAGTGTTTTGACCATAGACTTTATTGAAGTTCATTTTTAAGAGGAGGGAACGTATTGCCTTTTCAGACAGGAAGTAAGAATTTAAAGGTGAACATAGGGGCATAGAAACTAAAGGAGGAAATGGCACCTGGATAAAAATATGTTGTTTCAGGCATAGAATTTTGTCAACTTTTTCCACAGTGAAGAGTTTCTATAATGTATGTGCTTTAATTTAGTAGGTTTTTCAGTTTAAATCTCAGAATCTGTATTATATTAGAGATTTTAACCCTAAAAACTTACTTTCATATGTGTGCTACCTCCAATGCGAAGCCATGGGACCTGGGTACTTTTCGTATTTCCTCTATTCAGATGGGGCACGTATGGGATGTGGCCCAGAGAACAACAACAACAACAAAAGAATCATGGGGATGAAGGTGCTTTCTATGAACTTCCTATGTATGAAGATCATCCAGATCATCTACAATCCGGAAAGATTATAGGTGTATATACCTTTCTGTGCCCAACTGGAGGAAGAGAGGCTCTGCCTGATGGGCTCTAGTCATGGGCTTGCTTTCTTCCCAAATCATGGGGATAGACCACATGTCTTTGTGGGTCTCTGAGGGACGCAGTATGATAATAGCAAAGAGTACAGAGTTTGAAACCAGATAAACTTAGGCGTCTTTGTGTTCCACTGTAGGGGTGTAGGCATCTTTGTGTTCCAACGGAAAGGGTAAAACCCACGTCTCATGGCCATTGTGAGGATTAAGTGAGATGTCATGTAAAGAACATGGTAGGCACTAAAATCTTACTACTCTTTCTCCCTGACATCCAAAGTGTAGAAAAATCACTCCATCTAGGAAAGTCAGACAAACACTGTGGAGGATAGGGACCCAGACACTGCACTAGAATGGAGATTAGGAGAACAAGGCATCTTATGTCACAAGATAACCGATGATATATATAATTTGATCATCTTGGGGCAAGACCAACTGGCTACAACCTAAGATGATCAATCAAGTATCTAAGTTTGTGTGGGAATAAGAGGTTTCCTGGGATCTGGAACTTTCAGAACTAAAACCAAGAGTCTCAGGCAAACCAGGGCAATGGTCACATTGCTTACCCAGCAATAACTAGACAATCAAGAATTTTAGATCGTCCTTTATCTCAGTGGGAACAGTTTCCCCTACATATACAACAAAAGCTTCAGATATGGGTTTTTTATGCCCTTAGGTTATGTTTATCTTTATCCTCCCCTCCACTGTCAAATTTCTCCAAAGAGTGGCCTCCACTTACTGTGTCTTTCTGCTCAGCACAGGTCCTCTCTCAAAGTCACTTATTTGGTGTATTTCCAGAGCCTGGCAGAAGATCTTTAAATAGCATAATTAAAAACAAAACAAAACAAACAAAAGAAACAGCATCTTTGCTGCCTGTGTGCATTGTTTTTCTTTTCTCTTAAAGGGATATTTTCAAATAACATCAAAGACATGGAGAGCAACAGGGCTCCACCACAAATGTTTCCAGCTTCAATAGCACTGTTCACAAGAACCATTCTTTATAATGCTGAAGGTTAAGAAATCATTAGGCTTAGAGTTCATCACCACTGTCCCTCCAGCCAGACATATCCCTGCAGCTGGGGCAGAGTTTTCACTACACACATATAAAGCACACAGAACTAGCTAGACCTGCTTTTCCCTTCCCAGAAACTAGGCTCAACTTTGTGACAGAGCCAGGCTGGCAAATAAGAAGTTGAACATTCCTGCTGCTGGTAGCTTCTTTCTTGTAGCTGTATTCCATTTGGGATCTGCCTCTTCTTTCCCACCTAAAAACCAGTAGGGGACTCTGAATCATCCAGACTCCATCTTTATTCGTGAGTGTCTTTTATGCATAGAAAGCAGATGAGCACACTCTCCCAGCCAGGGCACAGGCCCTGTTCATATTGGAATGTGTGTTTAATGGCTTCCCTCTCCCCTCTAAGCAAATACCACATTTTGAATGGCAAGGGTCCCATTGCACAACTGAAATGCCACATTTGCTCTGGCAAGAGCTCTTTGGGGACCTGCCATGAGAAGTGGCATTGTTAGCATTGTTCTTCATCTTGAGGCAGCATTCCAGGCTATTGCTCACACTTTCCCTTACATCAGGCCACATGGTTCTGACTCTTCCCTCTCTGGTCTCTCCTCCAGCTTTACTTCTCCCTACTGTCTTGAAAGTGGTCATACTCAGCTATGTACTTCATGGCTCAGATGCCTATCCTGTGTTCTTCTTTCCCCAGTTATGGCTTCCTCTTTCACTTTTAAGTGAATAATTCTCAAATCTGCATCTTTCCATTCTGTCCTCATCTTACCATCCACATGGTCTGTCATCACCTTAAGCAACTTGTATTAAACTTGTGGGGCTCATCTTTCCCCCAAAAAAAACAATTCCCTCTTCAGACTTCTGTTTTTCTCAGAATTACATGCAATATTCTCTATTCCTAGTTCAAAATCTTGGCATCAGATTTGACTCTTTTTTCCCCATCTCCAGCCAGAAACAAAAATGCTGTGATTTCCTTGTGATGCCTGCCCTCTGTCTCATCTTGCCTAATTCCACTACCATCAGTCCTACCCCTGCAGCTTCATCGCACTGTCCACGAAGTAGTTTCTTGCTCTAAGTCCTTCCATGCCATCCCTCCACTGCTGGTTAACACCCCAGTCACAGTGTTAAATGGTCCCTTATTGAGCACCAAATAATTCCAGATGCGTTAGCCTCTCATTTACGAATTTTCACAGTAAGTCTTCAGTGGACTCCCCTCCCCTCCCCCCACACCCGGGAGTGATCAATCTAGAATATAGCAGGAGCCTAACTGAATGCTTAGTTGTATGTTAGAAGGTCCAGTAGCTGGACTCTTGCATCCAGAAGATGTCCTCTTGCCCGATCCTATTCTGCTCCATCTCAGTCCTGCCCTCACAGCCCTTTGCTCTGCTCAATTCCCTCTCTGGCTTTAACACCTGCATTTATCTTCTCCTGGGCCCTGAATCTGTTTGATGTTCTCACTTGCAACTTCTCACCTGCCTCCTGATTCAGGCTTTTAGGGATATAGAACTCTCTGCCACAATCCTCTTTCACACTCGGTAGTCCCAGTGCATAAGAATCAGATGGGTAAGGTGTTAAGGATGTGAATTCCAGACACACCCCTCACTTAAGTCAGAGGCACAGCCAGCATGGCAGTGCTGTCCAATAGAACTTTCTATGCAGATGGAAATGCTCCATGCTGTGTTGTCCAATAGAGTAGCTACT
Source organism: Leptonychotes weddellii (assembly GCF_054177405.1). NCBI lineage: Eukaryota > Metazoa > Chordata > Mammalia > Carnivora > Phocidae > Leptonychotes > Leptonychotes weddellii. Next base: position 132,978,593 of record NC_138369.1, on the reverse strand, counting down.
AATCATATGTGGCACCTGAAACTTGAAATGTAGCTAGTATGACTGAAGCACTGAATTATTAATTTTATTCCATTTTGATTAAATTTAAGTAGCCACATGTGGCTGGTGGCTGCCATTTTTATAGTGCAGATTTATAGCTTTAACAAGCATCACAGCTGATTCTACTGAGTAAAGGTGTTTAAGAACTACTTAAACAAGCAGGCCAGGTGAGGCTTATGCTCCCTTACTGGCACACTGCAGGTAATCAACAAATGTTTGCTGAAGGAGTGGATGAACAAACGAATATATGAACAAATCAGAATATAATTTCCTTGAGACTTAGGCTGTCTCTTCTGAAAAAAAAAAAAGTTGAGGGGACTTTTCCAAATTGAAAGAGTTTAAAAAAACTTAGCCACCCAAACGTAATAAGTTGACCTTAAAGGGATCCTGGCTCAAAAGTTTAAAAATTTAAAAAAAAGTATAGAAGATATTTTTTGGCATTTTTGGGACAATTGAATAAATTTGAACACAAACAGCAGATTACGTAATATTAGAAAATATTTTTTAGTTTTCTTAGGTGAGATAATGTTATCGCAGTTACAAAGGAAAATGTCCTTAGTCTCAGGAAATACATGCTGAAGTACTTAGGGATGAGGTGTCATGATAACAGCAACTTATTTTCAAGTGGTTTGGCAAAAATTGTGTGTGTGTGTTTGTGTGTGTGTGTGTGTGTGTGTGTGTGGAGAGAGGGAGAGAGAGAAAGCAAAAGTGGCAAAATGTTAACTTTTGGATCTAGGTAGAGTACATGGATGTTCATTGTATACGTTCTTTCACCTTTCTTATGTATTTGAAATTTTTTAAAAAGTTGAAGGAAAATTCACCCAGAATGAACTAACAAATCCTAAAGTAAAATAAAATAAAATTACAAAATACTTGCATTTTCTGACTTTTGGGTGCTAATTCCACCCCACCTACCCACCCCACCCCACTCCATCCCAGACTAACACAGTGCCGACATTATGCTACAAATTCTCTAGACCAGGTGCAGCAAACTGGCAAGCTACAGATCCTATGTAACTTGCATACATGTTTTTCCTTGGTCCAAGTAGAGGGGTTTTTTAGAAAAATTAAATTAGTTACCAACTTCAAAATTCCAAGGATTTTTACCTTGATACTTTATGTAACAAAAATTTTGCAACATAATTACATATAAAACACTTATTTTACAATAGCAAACATGCATACATCAAGTCTATGAGACAAGTACCATTCTAAGAGTTTCAGGTACTTAAATCATTTACTCCCCACAACAGCACTATGAGATAGGTACTATTATTATTCTCCCTTTACAGATGAGGAAAATGATGAACAAGGACATTAAGTAACTTTTTCAAAGTTTCACAACTACTGACTCCTAGTGCTGGGTTAAATTTTATATAGTCTGCCTCCTAATCACTACACCATCCCACCACTCACAAAAATCTGTATCCCCAGTTTCTCTGGAAAAATCAGATGATCTGACAACAAATTCCCACATGGGACCAATTGACCAGACAAGGAGCTAGATTCTCCTGAAGGCAGGGCATCTCTTCTGCTTGCTAGAGTCCCCACTCAGCCAGACTCTGGGCCCTTGAGGTCTGACCCCTGCTGTAGCCGTGGTGCAGCTGAATTCACCATGGTGAAGGACAGTTGGTAGATATATCACAGACACTTGTACACTGCCCCAGACCAACCTGGATATCAGGTTGTGGGCATGAAGCTCTAGTGGGAGAGAAAGCTAGAAGGTTAACTTGGGCAGGAAGAGCATGTGGCAGTGATGGGATGTATGGATGGGTGGAATGTCAGGATAATGGTTGGTAGACAATGAAGAAAAGTTACAGGAAGCAGAACATATACATCCCATGGCTGGTAAGATGCCCATCAGAGGATATTGTGGGTCAGTGAGAAGAGTGTGGGCCAACATTGCCCATGATTCCATGGCTTAGCAACTCTATCACCTTGGACAAGTTATTTAACTTCTCCAGCTTCCATTTCCTGGACTATAAAATGGGCAATGACATTTATCTCCAGGGTGGTGAAAGGATTTAAATAAGAGTATGCAAAGTCTCTTTGACTCCTGTTCATACACATAACCAAAACACTTTTCTTACTAATCATTTATATTTTCATGTTTTCTCCTAGATTTACAAAGCAAGAAGAAATTAGGAAGCTATGGTAAGTACCAGGCGCTTATTGGATCTTCGTCTTTCAGGGGTCCAGATCTGGCTGGCTTCATTTAACCGTAGCCCAACAGCTGGCAGATTTGCCCTAATGGTTTGATGATATTTATTGACTTTAGGCCAAACCAGCAATGTTAGAGCAGAATCTAGAAGAAATTGACATGGAGTAGGGGAAAAGCAGAGAGCTGAGAAAGATTTGTGAGCAGAGATTTTTAGTTAAACTTTAAAAATGAAAAACCCAAACATCCAGCAATATACTAAATGGCTGATAATTCCTTCCTTCAGCAAATTGAGTACCTGTGATGGTCCAGGTGCTGGGACACAGATGTGAACAAAACTAGACATGGCCCCTGTCTTCCCAGCACTGGGGAGATAGCTGGTTAAATGAATGACAGCACACTCACTCTGGAATGTTCACTACCATTAAGAAGACAGTTTGCAAAGAATCATTAATAAAACAGTATGGTCTCATTTTATAATAGAGAGTTACAAAGCAGAATGCAGAACTGTATTCATAGTATTAATGGGGTCATATAAATCCCCCATAATCCACAACTCAAAACAATTATCAACAGTGTAGTCCATTACAGTCAGCTTTTTTCTTTTTCTATTCCAAACACATCTACTATATACATAGAATAAACTACTGGAAAATGAAGAAAAAAGTGTTGGTAGTTGTTATTCGTGGGTTGTGGGATTATGAGTGATTTTGCTTCCTTCTCTATGATTTTCTAGATTGTCCAAGGTTCCCATAATAAGCATGTATAAACAGGAAATAAGTCAATTAAAACACAGTCACAGACATGCATAGAACTCCTCTTCCCCGTTTGTTTTCTCTTTCTCCTTGCCATTGATGTCTCTAGGGCAGGGCACGCAGGCCTCTACCTGGGCAGCACAGACATTGTGAGAAATGCTTTAACCGGCACTGCCACATTCCTGTGGAGCCTGATGTCTCCTGTCTGGTGATAAACTGCCACCTATCCTGTGGGGCCACCTTCCACATGTGCAAAGAGGCAGAGCATGAGCTCCTCTGCCCTCTAGAGGAGGTTCCGTGCCTCAACTCCGAATATGGCTGCCCCCTTTCCATGTCCCGCCACAAGCTGGCCAAGCACTTGCAAGTGTGCCCTGCCAGTGTGGTCTGCTGCTCCATGGAGTGGAATCGCTGGCCAAATGTGGACTCTGAAACAACCCTTCACGAGAACATCATGAAAGAGACCCCCAGTGAGGAGTGTTTGGATACAGCTCTGGCCCTCCAGGACCAGAAGGTCCTTTTCAGATCTTTGAAAATGGTAGAACTTTTCCCAGAAACTAGAGAGCCCACCGAGGAGGAACCTACTGTGAATGGTGAAGCCAGCTGGGAGGAAATGGGAGGAGCAGTGGGTGGGGCAGAAGCCAGTTTGGTACCACATGGATCTCTATCAGCAACTAATGGAGAGATGGCAGAACTGAGTCAAGAAGAACGAGAGGTGTTAGCCAAAACCAAAAAAGGGATGGACCTAGCCAAGTTTGACAAGTGGGAAAACATATTCAGCAAAGAGCATGCAGCCTCTGCTTTAACAAGCTCATCAGTAGGCTGTGAGAGCAAGAGTGGAAACAGCCCAGGGAAAGAACAGATTTCTAGCGACAATAACATGGTAGGAGAGGATGCTCTCAAAGAGAAAGAACTGCAGGAAAACCAGAAGCAGCAGGACTTTCATGCAGCCCTGGAAACGACAGGGCTCGCCCCTTGGCAGGATGGTGTTCTGGAAAGACTGAAAACAGCTGTGGATGCAAAAGACTATAATATGTATCTGGTGCACAACGGGAGGATGCTTATTCACTTTGGTCAGATGCCCGCTTGCACACCTAAGGAGAGAGACTTTGTTTATGGCAACCTTGAGGCTCAGGAAGTGAAGACAGTTTATACCTTCAAAGTTCCTGTGAGCTACTGTGGGAAGCGGGCTCGTGTTGGAGATGCCATGTTGAGTTGTAAACCAAGTGAACACAAGGCAGTAGACACTTCGGATTTAGGGATTACGGTGGAGGACCTACCCAAATCAGATCTCATCAAGACCACACTCTTGTGTGCTTTAGAAAGAGAACTTAAAGGTCATGTCATCTCTGAGTCCAGAAGCATTGATGGGCTGTTCATGGATTTTGCTACACAGACATACAATTTTGAGCCAGAACAATTTTCCTCTGGTACAGTGCTGGCTGACCTCCTAACCACTGCCTACCCAGGGGGGCTCCATGTGGAACTCCACAGTGAGTGTGTGACTAGGAGACACAACAAGAGCAGCTCTGCCTTCACTTTCACTTGCAACAAATTCTTCAGGAGGGATGAATTCCCCCTACATTTCAAGAATGTCCACACAGACATTCAGTCATGTCTCAATGGCTGGTTCCAGCATCGATGCCCTCTCGCCTACTTGGGATGTACATTTATTCAAAACCATTTCCGTCCCCCAGGGCAAAAGGCAAAGGTGATCTATAGTCAGGAGCTCAAGACCTTCGCCATCAAGCCAGAGGTTGCTTCAGAGCTGAGTGAGACAAAGAAGAACCATCTCTCAGGCCATGGAGGGAAAAGCCAGAATGGTCTAACCAGCCTGCCACTGGAGGTTTTGCAGTACATTGCTGGGTTCTTGGACAGCATCAGCCTGTCCCAGCTTTCCCAGGTGTCTGTGCTGATGAGAAATATCTGTGCTACTTTGTTACAAGAGAGAGGGATGGTCCTCCTGCAGTGGAAGAAGAAGAGGTATTCTCATGGAGGCACCTCCTGGAGAGTCCACAGAGAGGCAAGTAAACCCTAATTCATTCATTCATTCATTCAACAACTATTTAGTAGGAGCTTTCTATGTGCCAAGCACTGTACTAGGCACTGGCATTGTACTAGGTTCCTGGGAAGACGACGTAATCGCTGAACTCAAGGAGGTCCTTCTAGTAGGCAAGACAGACCTATTGACATATAAATGACAATACAGATGGTGGTACCTGTGTATCTCAGTGTATGTGTCTTGGATATCTTCTGTTTGCTCATGACTCATTCTTCAACCCAGTCCACTGTGATCAGTCCCCCAGGAGGCTGATCTCTACAGCCTGCCTCAATCAGCCACCTTACCCTCCAGCTTCCAGCGGGGCTAATCTAATGGGAGTGTGTCAGTGGGAAATTGGAGGGAGGAAGAGTGAGCTGGCAAATCTATTCTTCTGACTTCCTCCCTGCATTCATTCTCCCCTCCTTGACACTTAGCACTGACCATGTCCCTCCACTGAAGGTGACTATATCAGGTGACTCTCTCCACACAATTACTCATTCTTGGTTCCAATGACCTCCTTTCTTCTTCCCTTTCAGGCCCAGGGTATTAACACTCTAGATTGTTACTAGCCCGGGTACTGCATTATATCCTGTGGCTTCCCTACACCCTGCCCACACATTTGTATATCGTTATTTTTTTTTAATTCTCTTCAAATTACCCAGTTAAAGTGTGCCATCTGTTTCCTGCCTGCAGTCTGATACAGTATGCCAACAAATTCTCCTCGGTCCCATATCAACTAATATAAAAAACAACAAAACAGTTTTTGCCTTTGTTAAAGACATTTTGAAATTCTAAAATAATTCAGTCCACTGATCTCTCCTGGTTCAAATATCTATTTGCTTTCTCAAAAAATTATGCTGTATAAATCAAAGAATCTTTCCCTTTGGAAAAATTTTATTCTTTTTTCCTAATCTTGCTGAACTGCATCATAACTTCTATTAGCTTATACCATACAAAAGTGAAACTCCTAATTCATCATTTATGAGATGCCCTTAGCATCCTTTCCCATGGTAAATATGTGGTAATATGAACCACAAATTGATAGTACCCATTTCAGCCAATATTCCATAACCTCACTGTTGAATTTCTTCCCAAAATTTGGGTGTGTGCAAACTGGCACTGGAGAGTTACAGTTGTTTACACATATTTTCACTGATTGTGTCTAAAACATCTTAAATGTTTTCCATTATTTATTCCCTGAGCAGTCTTCTTCAAAAAACAATTATGAGACTCTCCTTCATGTATCCAGGCCTGCATCCATGTGCTAAACACTGACTGCCCCCCATCCACACGTTAGGGATAAACATGAATAAGACTGAGATCCTGCCCTCAGGAACTGTATGGTCTAGAACGTCTAATATCTTCCTCCATAAAATCAGATGCAAATAATCTACATATTAGAAATTCCATTATTTTTTGGCTCATGTTTGTTCCCAATTCAGTGATTGCTGACCACTCCAGAATATCATTTGAGACAAACTAATTTCCCTTTAGAAAGGAAAAAAGAGAATTTAGTTGGAGCTAAAGGATGCTTATATTAAAATGGCTTTTTTAAAGTAAAAACAGAAATAGTCCTAAGATCCCCGGAAACATTTTTCTTATATTGGAACAATGATAAGAAACTGAAGGTAAAGTGTCAAGTTGAAAGTACGGTATTAGGTTATGCCTACCCTCATAGCCAGATTTTAAAACTAGTGACTTTGCCACCACATCCTAGGTGGAAAAGCCAAAAGGGGTTTTTGTGCCAGACACTTAGATTTCTCCTGAGGTTTCTATTCTAGTGTGACTCTTCTTAGTTAGGATACTTTTAGTTTTAAGCAACAGAAAACCAACTTAACATGGCATAAATAATAAAGGGAACTTTCTCCCAAAGGCAATGGCTCAGGCAAAGTTTGATCTAGCAGCTCAAAAATGCCCCCAAATGACCTTTTTACTTTCTATTTCTTACCTCTACTTCCTCTCTAGTGGCTCCATTCTGAGACAACAGCTCTCCCTTGGTGGTCCCTGGGGGCTGCCAGCAGCACCCAAGACTGAAGTTTCACAGTTCAAGTGCAGAGGGAAAAAGAGAATTTGCTTCTTGATATCTCAAGCAAAAGTCCTAGGGTAGAGTCTCATTGGCACGAATTGTCCTGATGTGAACCATGTGTCTTTCTAGAATGGATCCCTGTGGCTGGTGGGAGGGGGTGGGTGTGTGGTAAGCATTCCCACCCAATTACATGGCTGGCTGGGAAGATTATCAATTGGAAGGGTGAGCTAGGAATTGGATGCTGACGAAGGAGCTAACACATGTCTGCAGCAGCCGCTAAACACTCTCTGGAAGCTAAGAACGTGAAGAACAGAAAGGTATTATACTCTTCAAATAAAGCCAGCGGAGGGTATTGCCCCAGTGTTCACTTTTGAACTTCCGTGTTTCCTAACAGATCTGGCAGTTCAGCAGCCTCTTCTCCAAAATCAAGAGCTGGGAGTTTAATGAAGTTGCCTCTATGTCTGAACACCTGAAGGCCTGTCCTTTCAATGTTGTAGAGCATAAGACTGACCCAGTTCTTTTGACCAGCATGTGTCAGCTCCAGGAGCCGGCCCGAGAGAGCTTAGTCACCACCTTTAGAGTCCGACCACGAGGAAGACACACCTGCTAAAGATTCAGATGCCACCATTCTTGGATTCACCCTCTGGGTTACTGAAAGTAGGACAGAGTGTGATTTTGAGGACTTTCTTCTGTAAACTGCATACGTGCTTATCTAGGTGTATTGGAACGTGCACTGCCCTAAACCTGAGTAGTTGCACAAGGTCTAAGAATTTCCCAAGCCATGGCTTGTACACTTGCTATAAGGGCCATACTGATAACTTATTTCCTTCCCCCACCCTTTTTTTTTTTTCCTAAAACAAATCAGTCTGAGGAGAAAATAGATAACTTGAGGCCACTTGAAAGATGAGCCCAAGTCTTAGGAAACAAGAGAGCAGTGAAATTCCATAACGAGCACAGGCCTGTGCTTTTGTGGGGAACATTTTAGTTGATAAGCATTTACAAATATAGGGGGCAGGTAATGCAGGAGTGGGTACTGAGGTGCGTCACAGGGCACCCAGGGTGAAGGGCACATGGTTTGATGGTTCTGGAGCTGGGGTTATCTTGATGGTTAAGTCCAGGTCTTCTTTTAGTCACTCCACTGCCTGTAAGCCCAGGAAGTCCGAGCACAGCACAGCCCTATAAAATGGAAACCTTGGCTGAGCACAGCAGCCTCAAGGGCACCGCAGGCCAAAGAATGAGAGGCAGAAATGAGGTCGCAGAGTTTGTTGTGGAGAATCTTGGCAATATATAGAAGGACAGCCTTGCGCAATGAGGAAGAATCCAAAGGAGACATTGTATTAATGGAGAAAACTAGCACCAAAAGCCACAAGCCTACTTTTAAACATGTCAAAAATGACCTAAGAGTCAAGGTTCTTTTCTTCTTAAAATTATATTCTAGGTGTGGATTAGGGAAGCATAGGCACCAGCCTGAGCTAGCTGAGATGACCACAAGACACTAACACCAACTTCAGCGTCATGCAAGAATGCATGCCCGGAGAGATCACACGTTCAGCGAAGTCCAGACAAGGCCCACTGCAGTTCCTGTGGCACCAGCCACCAGGTCCCAGACACCACTCGAGTACCTGGTGGGGGACCATGAGAAGGAACACTCCTGCACATAGTAGTTCCTTGTAATTGCTCCTACCTATTGTTGTTCATGACTCCAGTCTGTCAGAAATGGGTGATATGTTGGTCTTGGGTGACAAACAGTGAATACTCATGAAAACAAGAGTAAAATACATAATAGAAACTGCCATCCCCTTAAGCAGGATTTCGCAGAACTACTGACATTTTGAACTGAATAATTCTTTGTTGTAAGGGACTGTCCTGTGTGTTATAGGATATTTAGCAGCATCTTTGGCCTCTATCCAATAGATACCAGTAGCACTCCCACTGCTGTAACAACCAAAAGTGTCTCCAGACATTGCCAAATATCCTCTGGGAATGAAACCACTCTGGGTTGAGAACCACCCTAAACAATGTCATACCAGTGGCAGTAACTTAGGATAAGCTTTTTAGTACAACAAAATCTTACATAATGATCTACAATGGTTATGATTTTATGTAGCTCTTCTTTATTTACTAGGTAAGTTTTAGACAGATGTGATTTTAAGTTGGGAGCCAGATGGAGCTGATTGTTTGGTGTGGCTTCATGTCCTTAAGTCATGTGCAAAAAAATACATCCTTTCAGCTCTCTCCAGATATAGCAGAAGCAGGGCATATTGAGCTATTTATCTTGTGTTTCTTTCCCTCTCACCTGAATCAGTGCCATTTTCCCAGCAGTCCTCAAGCAAGTGAGAAAGAAGGGAAAAGGGACCAGGTATTATGGGGAAGCAGAGAACAAAGAATTCAACAACGAAAAGAAAGAGTCTAGTCAATATGGATGCTTTTTGTTGCCTGGGTCTCTCTCTGAACATGGTCCAGAGCTGGTATAGATGAAGTAGAAGACACTTGTGAGAAGAGTCAAGGAGGTATTAGAGCAAGTCCCAGAGTAGAAATATGCTCATCTTTTCATTATCATGCACCACTTGGTACTAGTTGGTAAAGTAACTCTGTTTCTTAAACCTTTTTTCTTGGTTTATATTTCACATTTGTATATAAGGCACCATTTTCTAAAAATACAACTAGAGTGTGAGCTATGATTTTATTCAGTGAAGATGAGTAACTGGAAACAACTGAACACTGAAGCGGGAAAAAAGGAAAAGTTCTCCTTTTGAATCTAGTTCCCTCCTATCTGGAGAAAGAAAGCTCCTGATATCCACTCAGGGTCTCTTCTCTTACTAGAAAAAGAGAGAAAGGGAGCTATTGACCAAGGGAGATGAAAATCAGGGGCTGCTCTTAGGCAGATGAGAAATAGAGAGAAAGGAAGAGAGCAGAGGGTTTTCTTTCACAACCTGGGCAGCTCAGGGTTCAGGAGAGCAGCCAGGAGACTGCCCGTATGGCTCTGTGGGCTGCACACTTGCAGTCCATCTTTATTTTCCTAGTTGCTGCCTTTGGAGCAATATTGATCAACATCATCAAACACATTTTGTAAGATATCTAATTGAATATGTTGCAGGAAACCAGGGTACTACAGGTATCCACCGGTCTACACAAACAAGCACATTTTATGGTGAGAGGGCAGTTGGAGCAAAAAGGAAGCCTTTTAGAGAGACTGTGGATCAGACAGAAAATTGACTGGATTCATGAGATGAGGCCATGGTGAGTAGCATGAGCAGCAGAATTACCTGACAGAAGCAAGACAGCTAGACATGGCCTCAGATTAAGAAGCAGCTGAGCAGAGTGAAAAGGAATAGGAATAGGAGCTTGGACAGGGAGGTGTCTATGAACAGACTCTTTAATAAGTATCACCACCAAGAAGTCAATCCAGAGTAGAGATCAGCCAGACGTGGAAGGTGAAGTCTGTAGCACTGAAGCAGAAAGGAAGTTTTTGTCTTATAATGAAGGGAAAAGTGAAAAACAATGTGGGACTTAGAGATGTAACAGGAAAACCACTGTCAAAGTCTGATCTATGTGTGATATCAAGTCAAACTGAAGTGAAGAATGAGATTACGTATATGTCTGGTGACTTGCCTCCGGATGCTGGAAATTCCAATGTCTCTAGAAGCAGAAATAAAAGCTGTTTTGCACTCTGGAAGGCTACCTGGGTGAGTCTTGTAAGTTAGGTCTAAAGACAGATTTGTGACTCACTGGCACAGAGGTCATTGTGGAAACAAAGGAGTGTGTGTCTTAAAGAAAAACCAAGGAATCAGCCTGAGGGATGCAGTGCTCACATGAGGAGCTCATCAACTTTATGAAGTCCTAGAGCAATTATGGATATCAGTCACTAATCCTAGCTGCGCCTTGATCCCACTGTTTTCTTCATCTTTGCCCCAAATCCCTGACTTTTATTTTGATTTTGCCTAGGATCTCCTATCAGACCTTGCTGAACCCAGTGGTCTGGGCCTCTCATTCTTTCTCATCCCCATAATTTGCTTGATGATTTGCTTTTTGCCCACCACTAGTTATCCAAATGTATTCACCTCTTTTCCTATTAGCCTTGGCCCTGGACCATAGAAAGAATGCTCATAAGTTTCTTCTATCTGCTCTACTTGGCCATCAATTTCAGTCATCCAGCTACAAGGAAGCCTGAACTTTCTCTAGTAGAGGCCATTGTCTCTGACCCTAAATCCTCTTAATACCTCATCGGAGCCTGTGGTCCTTTAGCTTTAGTCTTTTTTTATTGGCCAAATCTCCCTTTTCCTCCTTTCAATCCCCTAATTTGTGTTTCTTCCTCAAGAATCATGTCCTAAAAGAATGTACTCATTATTCCCAGAAAGAAGGTGGCTGGTCTCTCACAACTGCTGAAGCCAAAAAAGTTGAACTTCCTGGTCCCCTGGCCCCCCACCTTACTGCCATTTTCCAGGTCAATGTGTTTTGGATTGGGTTTAGGTACAGTCTAAGGAAAAGGCCCAACCCTTGATATCCAGGGTGCAGGGCAATGGGCAGTGGTAGGAGGGAGTCTTCTAGATATGCCTGAAAGACAGAAGGAGAATTGGAGCTGTGAGAGAAGGGCCATTAAGGGCTGCATAAAAAGTACTATTTACCTCAGCATAGAAATGAATCATAGTCCCACTTTATTTCTGATTTAACTGAACAGAGAGAAGATTAAAAAATTATCTCCACAAAAAAGGAAAGTGGGCAAATAGCACAGCCAAGCAAACCAGGCAATCTAGACATACCTTCCCATATAAACAAACCAGGAAGCTCAGAGCTCACAAACGGAGCAAGGCAGAACTTGGGGTATTTGAAGGAGGATTCATGGCGAAGGAGGAAGGACCACAACATAAACGTGCATAAGCTCATCTAGGGTAGAGAGGACACTGAGTGGAAGGAGACCCCTTCTTCATGTTGTCTCTGTCCCAACCCCTAGTGGAGAGGTAGAAGAAAGTCTGTCTAGAATATCAGGCAACTCATGACACTTGCAGCAGGAATGGGGCATGGGTGGAGGCAGAACAACTTTGGACGTGGGAAGTCACAGTGCAGAAGACAGGGAGGGCCATTTACTGGAGGAGCTTGACATAATTTGCAGGAAAGAGTCCAAAGTGGCCGTGACAACGTCCCCGCCACCAGCCCTCATCCACCATCTCAATGTCAGTGATGATGTCATCAGGATCGAAGGAAATCTCGTCGCTTCCCTCTGGGGAGGCAATTGATGGAATATTAGGATGGTCAAACAGTAATCCTTCCATTCCTGTGCCCACTGTAAACCTCAGGGAGGGAAAGGGGCTGTTCTTCTTGATGCCAAGGCTGGTCCTTCCCTGACCCCCAGAATCCATCTCCCTCTCTCCTAGTAAGGGCCTCCAGGCACCAGACCCCTCAGGCCACTCCAAACCTACCTCCTTGGTAATCATACAGGGCTATAGCTGAGATCCCTGCTCCAGTCCCAGCTGGGTAGCCAGATGATTCTGCATAATGAGAGATATAAACATGGTCTCACCAACATGGAGAAGGAAAACAGGTCCTTCTAGGAAATGGGGCAATTCTTCCTCTTGCCCTCCCCTGGACTAGACCCATTCAGGAGCTGTTTCTCCCCGACCACTCACCAGCCAGAGTGGAGGGACAAGAAGGATTCTCAGTTTCAAGCACATCTTCATAGTCCCCATCTGGTTCACCATCCTGCTCATGTCTGTCCATGTCTCCAACATCCTCATAGTCATTCTCAGGCTCAGGCTCAGGCTCTGCTTCATATACTGGCTCTTCCTCCAGCTGCAGGCCTTCTGGAGTCCTGGGAGGCAAAGCTGGGGGCTCCTCGTCCTGTGAAGAGACGGTGTGGATCAGAGTGATTTTTACCCACCAGGAGCTACCCCTCTACAACCTCCCAGTGGAGGACTACTAAGACCGCCCCCCATCACCATCCTACCACTTCTACCCTCTATCCTTGCCTCCATCTAATAGCCTTCCCTAGGGAACCCAGTCTTTTATCCATCTTTATTCCTCGAGCTCCTCCCATACCCACCTACTCAAAACACCTATCAAGAGGTGATAGGAGGGAAATGTAAAGGGTGTGAGGAGAGGGAAATGGAAAGCAAGTCTGATTCCTTGAATGACCGGGAAAACACTGAAGCAAAAACACATTGTTGGGAATACCACAGGCAGGATGACCAACTGTCCTGGTCTGCCCAGGACTAGGTGGTCCCCAGAATGCAAGACTTTCAGTGCTAAGACCAGGACAGTACCAGACAAACCAGGATGGTTGGTCACTTCATATGGCCCACCTTCCTAGGACATGAGGAGATGGGAAAGAGGCAGAGAATCTTTGGGGCTCTACTTACCTCTGGGGGATTCTGCCTCAAGGGCAGGGCAGGCACTGGCTGTTCCTTACTGGTTCTCACAGGCTCAGGCTCTGATGATGGACAGTTCCCTGCTGGAGGCCAGGCCTGGGGAGAATAAAGCATCTCTCTTGTAAGTATGCAAACCTCCCTCTTCTCTACTGTCTGGAATACCCACCCAATCCAAATCAACCACCCCTCAAGATGGGCTCCAACCTGAAGTGAAAGCTCCTTCCTCTAGTTCCTGCAGCAATTACTGGCTACACAGCAAAACATGCAAATTTGGTTTATGTAAATCTGGGATTCCCACCCCCCCCCCCAACATTTTGGTATATATGAGGCCCAATCACTCAGACTGAAATCTTCCTGAAGACAGAGATAGTAGTTTTAGACTTTGCCTTACACCAGGGAGGCCTGTGCCTTATTTTCTATCAATGATTTGGACTCCTTAGTCTCCTATCTGGGCAAGGGATCCTGGATGTGAACCCCAAAAGGCCAACCACTCACCTCTGAAGAGATTTTCTTGGGCAATGGGGCTGGCACCTCCGGTTCTCCCACAGTGTCCACTGGCTGCTGAGCCTCATGGCTCATCTTTATCAGGGCCTTTCTCTCCTGTTGCTGCCTGGCTATCTGCTGTGCCTTTTCTTCTTCCTCCCGCTTCCTCTTTTCCTCAGCCATAGACTCAAATTTTGCCTTCAACCCACGGGCACCACTAGAAGCTGCAGACACAGGCAAGAAGAATTAGGATTGTCTTGAGTCAGGGGTCGGAGTGGTGGATGGCACTCCAAGGAAGAAAAGGAATTGGTTAAATATCCAGGCAGAGAGCGGATGGAGAGGAACTCATGGGAGGAAAGGAAAAGAGGTACTAATGGAGGAACAAGGGGATTATAGGAGGAGGATGTAGACATAAAGCCCAGATTTCCGTATAGCCAGGCCATGCAGTCTCAGACTCTTGTCCTTTCTAAGTTATAAGCCTTGTTCCCCTAACTAGCATCCTTTTCCTCTCCACATTCCTTAAATCTGTATGCCCTCTAACCACCACCTACCCTCTCTCCCCCATCCCAAGCTCTTATCTTTCTGTATTCTTCCCAGATGACTCCCTATCCCTCCCTCCCTGTGTTCTTTCCTTACGGTTCCTTCCCAATGTCACTCTATCTCTCTATCCACTTAACCTAGTTTTTTAGGAGAATGAATCTAGAAATACCTGGGCATGGTCAAGTCTATCTCAGCTAGTCTAGGTAGTTAAAGGCATGGAGGAGGTAGTCTAGGCATAAGAAGGAACAAGAAGGGGGAGGTGGTTGAGGAACATAGAGAAAAGGAATTGTTAAGACTTACCAGCTTCTATGGGTGTCGTCTTTTTATAAGCTGTGGTTGGGGCCTCCATTTCATTGAAGCCAACAGCGCTCTGCAGGGAGGAGAAGAGTATGCACAGTGTGGGGAGGAGAAGGGAACGGTAATGACCCAAAGTCAGTATTGGGGTTTGGAGCCTTCTAGGAGGTATCCCTCACCATCTGATGCTCAATAGTTAAACAGGATATTCCAATATTGTTATTTTGTGGCAGAGAGAGCAGTAAAGAAGTTCTAAACTGGTGGGCTCAGATCCCCTTTTTGAAAGCTCAGTGTGCCTAGAATCTCACATCTCTAAGTGCAGTTGCCTAGAATGCAGCAAGGCCCCAGCCAATGCATGAAGAAGAACTAATGTGAATGGAGTGGGAGGAGATTATAGATTGAATTAAGCAACACCTAGGAATCAATGAAATTTCAAACATCACCTTTCCCTGAAGTTTATGTGTTTTTGTCTCTCTGACTCCCTCCACTCTTCTTAATTAAAGCTTAGGCTGCA
This sequence comes from Leptonychotes weddellii, assembly GCF_054177405.1. Classification (NCBI taxonomy): domain Eukaryota; kingdom Metazoa; phylum Chordata; class Mammalia; order Carnivora; family Phocidae; genus Leptonychotes; species Leptonychotes weddellii. The sequence continues at coordinate 132,963,384 of NC_138369.1, read as the reverse complement.
GAAGACTTGCCCATTAGATACCGAAGGTAGTCAATGGGGAGTGTAGAAAGACACCTCAGGACACTTAGCTTTTCCTATCTCAATGTACTTAAGGTGCAGTTTAGGGACCTCTTCTCAAGACATTGGTGTGCTGGTGCTTTACCTTATCCACTCGGTCCTTCTGGATTCCATACTGACCACCAAAGCCCTTGGCATAATCTGCAGGACAAAAAGTTTTGAGAAGGTGCCTGAGTGGCTCAGTCATTAGGCCTCTGCCTTCGGCTCAGGTCATGATGCCAGGGTCCTGGGATCAAGCCCCGCATCGGGCTCCCTGCTCAGAGGGAAGCTTGCTTCTCCCTCTCACACTCCCCCTGCTTGTGTTCCCTCTCTTGCTGTCTCTCTCTCTCTCTGTCAAATAAATAAATAAATAAATCTTAAAAAAAAAAGTTTTGAGAGTCATAAGAAGAGCATATGCTAGGAATGTGTAGGTAGAGGAATCACGGGAAGAAAGACCAGAAGACAGGAACATGAAAAACAGAGATGGATGAGGAAGAATGAGAATCAGAGGATAGAGAGAAGCATGGATGGGAAGAGGCAGAAAAGGATTGAGAGAGAATGGATGGGAGAGAGATGTGAAGAGAGAAATATAAAAAGAGAAAAGTGACAGAAAAGGAAGGAATATAAAGGAAGAAATTGGAAAAAATAAGGAGAGCCCTCCAGCCATCCCCTGTGTCCCAGGGCAGAGAGAGACCTCTCTGTCCTTGTGAGGCTCATAGCCAAATCACCCACGTGTCATCACCCAGCCTGTCTTTACCCTTTTCTCAGTGACCCCTTCTCTTTGGCCTCCTCTGTCCTGCTCCTAATCTTGCTGTATTCCTCTCTACCTTCCTGGTTTCTCCCCCCGACACACACACATATAGACACTTACCCTTTATACCACCACCTCCACTGTACATCTGCACCTCTGTATTCTAGGTTCTCTGTGTCAGCTTCCAGAAAGGAAGGAAGGAGGGCTCTATGCTACTGTGTGACCTCCCTCCTCTCCAACCCCAACTCACCTCTCTGGGACTCGTGTTTCTCTGTTTCTCCTTTGTAGTCATATCCCAGAGCTGCCTTATCCCGTTTATCCTTCTCTATCCCATAGCGGCCTCCAAAGCCATGAGAGTAATCTGTGGTGGAAGGAGTAGTCATGAGAGCCCACTCTCAGCCCACAGGAAGGTGCTGTGGAAGAGAGAAGTCAGGAGGAGTGGGTGCAGAGGGGTAGGGACCTGGGAAGGCAGCAGGGCTAGAATCGAGGTGGATTAAAGAGAAACAGTGTCCTAAGCCATCTTGTGTAAGCTTTAATTCAACATTGTTCACTCCTTTCCTCTCCTCCTTTACTCCCATCCCAAGATGAGAAGATCATTTCATTTTTTTCCCTTCTTCAAGGAAGGGGAAAGTATAGAGAATGTAAGGAGAGACTTTTGGGGGGGGAAAGGCAGATACATATGAAATTTATGCCTGTTCCTACTCCCATATAAACACTTAGAAATGTCTGCTAAAATATAACGATCTTTTTTTTTTTTTTTAATAGTAAAGCTCAAGAAAAAAGAAAAAAAATCCTGGCTCCAGAAACCATAGATAAATCAAAGCAGTACAGATGAGGGTAATTATGAGCTGACTCAGAAAACCCAAGGGTGTGTTAAGTCCCAAATTTAGTACCTAGGGATTAGGATCTAGGGTCAGGTGTTCTTATACAAGAACAGAGGACTGGGGAACAAGAAATGGCAGTCTGCTCACTCCTATAAAAGAGTTCTAGAAAAATTCTACTCATTTATGTAGGGAAATGGTGAGGGGGGTTGTAGTTTGTTCAGCATTTAATAGGGGGAAGTTTTACCTATGGGACTTGGAAACTCCAGGCCTACCCTGAGTATACAGAATGCAAATATCCAGCTTTATACCACTTATATTACACAGGAATTCTAAGCTGAGAAATTAATGCTGATATAGAAAAATATATACCACAGAAAGAATAAGCATCAGAAAGATGGCAGGAATATGAGAAACAGTAGACCTCAATACAAAATGCATTATAAGAGATGAAAGAGATATAACACAATAATAAGAAAACAAATCATCATTAATGAGGAATATGTATGCCAGTATAATCTACTAACAGAATCGAAATTCATGAAGCAAAACCTGACAGAAACAGGAAGAGAAATAGAAAAACCTGTGATCCCAGATGAAAATTTTAACCCTCCTCTTACATTGATAGAATGCTTAGACAAAAAGAATCTAAAATTATAGAAGGTCCAAACAACATTATCAACTAACAAAACCTAATTGACATTTACAGAATATTAGATCCCAAAACTGCAGAATACACTTTTTTCATGCACATAGAACATTCACCAAGATAGACCATATGGTTGGGGTACCTGGATGGCTCAGCTGGTTAAGCATCTGACTCTTGATTTCGGCTCAGGTCACGATCTCAGTATTGTGAGATCGAGCCCTGCACTGGGCTCTGCACTGGGCATAGAGCCTGCTTAAGACTCTCTCTCCCTCTCCCTGTGCCCCTTATCCCTGTACTCTCTAAAATAAATAAATAAATCTTTAAAAAATAAAAATAATTGACTTTCTCTGCTTGACTTATTTCACTTAGCATAATCTCCTCCAGTCCCATCCATGTTGATGTAAAAGTTGGGTATTCATCCTTTCTGATGGCTGAGTAATATTCCATTGTATATATGGACCACATCTTCTTTAT
>NC_138369.1:132929020-132960153 GCF_054177405.1 Leptonychotes weddellii | reverse complement strand
AGGGGGGCGGGGAATCGGAGGGAGAGATGAACCATGAGAGACTATGGACTCTGAGAAACAAACAGGGTCTTAGAGGGGAGGGGGGAGGGGGGGATGGGTTAGTCCAGTGATGGGTATTAAGGAGGGCACGTACTGCATGGAGCACTGGGTGTTATATGAAAACAATGGATCGTGGATTACCACATCAAAAACTAATGATGTATTGTATGGTGACTAACATAACATAATAAAATTAAAAAAATAATAATAAAAATTAAAATTAAAAAGAGAGAGACATCCAAATGAGAATGAGAATTCTCAATATGCATTGATATGAGTTCCTGAAGAAGGAATAAAAGAGAGAAGAGGAGAGGCACTATCCAAAGAAAACATGCCTTTGAACTTTCCATAATGGAAGTTATTTCTCAGGTTGAAGAGGATCGATAAGTCTCATGTAGGATAAGAGAAATAGATCCAACACCTAGATATATCCTGATGATATTTGAGAATATCAGAGACAAAAAGAAAACCTTTAAAAAAAAAAGAGAGACAAGACATGTTACCTACAAAGGAATGATCGTTAGACTACACAAGAGAGATGTCAAAGAGGCTGAAATAATACCTTCAAAGAGGTGAAGGGAAAATAACAATGAAGAATGGAACAAAATGTATTTTTTAGACAAAGCCTGGAAGTTCTTTCATAGGCTTTCATGGAAAGAATTATCAAAGGATATACTTTAGTAAGAAGGAAATAGAAGAAAGGAGGAAACAGTGAGATACAATAAACAGTGATGCACCAGGAACTTGGTAAATACATTGGTCAATTTAAATAAGTATCACTACATAATAATAATGATTCATTTTTGTGGAGTTTAAAAACACATGGAATCCTTATCCTGAGCAATAACATTTGGCCAGTTGGCACAAAGAATGTAGGATGTAGAAGGAACATAATTAACTTATTCTACATTTCCTTTATTACTAGGAAGAGACAGTGATTAATTTTAAACTTAAGTCAAAGATGAATGTTAACACTTAGGGATTGCTCCCTAAAATAAACGAGTAAAATACCTTATTTTCAATCCACTAGAGGGAAAGGCGGAACTAAAGAAAACTTGACCAATCTCCTAGAAAGAGATAAAGAAGAAAGAAGCAAGTACATGCTTGGATTTAAAAATAAATAAAATAGTGGGGAAACAACTATGGAACTAGAGGGAGTTGATGACAGCTATTGCGAGGTGAAGTCTGAGCAGAACAGGTCAATCAGTTTGCTAAGGCTGAAGCGCAGGGTCCTTGCCTTTCTGAGATGCGTGCTTCTCCACTTCTCCTTTGTAATCAAAGCCAACTGCTGACTACAGAGAAAAGGAGAGTGCATTGGTTAGAATTGGAGCTGACAACTTTTCCCCTCCCTCACATACCTTTACCCCTAGCTCAGGCCAGAAGCTAGTTTACAAGAGCTCAGGGCTGAGAGTGGGAGTTTACCCTAGAAACAGATGAGCACCCTGACCTGACAGGCTGGTGTAGCAGCAGTGTGTTACAGTGCAATGAACATGGGCTCTGTATGTTCATCAGCTCCAGATTCAAACCCCAACCCCAACCTTCCCTATTTATAGTTGTTTAACTTTAGGCATGTCCTTTACGTTACTGAACCTCAGTCTCCTCAAATATGAAATGAAAATAGGTAAACCTGCCTTGTTAACCTCAACTATAAAGTGGGAGAAATGATCCTTCTTTATTTGGGATATTGTGAGTACTAAATGGGGCAAGGTGTATAAAGGGTTTGCATTGTGTCACTCAGGAAATTAGTGCTTTTCTTCCAAACTCTCATGAAACTAAAATGAGATATAGCTAGAAAAGTGCCTTGTAAACTATAAAGCACTATGCACATCTAAAAAATATTATCCCATTCCTAACTGATTATACTATGCCTCTTCTCTTTCCTTAAGTGGTAGCAGAAACCCAGAGATGTGTTTTGATGGGAGGAGAGGCAACTGGGAGATCCTAACTGCTCCAGGGCTGGATACGCTGGCCAATACCTAACATCACCACACAGCAGCATCCCCATCTAGCTCAGTACCTATTGGTCTCTAAGCAAGACTAGATTTTGCAACTCAAGAGCTATTAGTTTGTATTGTTTCTTAATTTACAGGACACACTGATTGTTTAGGTGATTCAGTTTCTGGTTTCTGAGGCAGATGAAAGAAAGAACGATGAGAAATCAGGCAAAGGCAAGATGGAAGGTTAGAGAACATTCCATGCTCCATACTCCATTACTGCCTTAAAAAATTACCTGCTATGTTTTTCCTTTTCCTTACAGTAATTTTGAAACTTTTCTGCCCAACCCCCTAAAATGCAAATAACATTTTGACAATTAGCTTTAAGGATTCAGACCCACCTAATTAACAACTGCAGGTAAAAAGAAAATCTCAGCTAGCTGTGAAGGAAATGTCCTGTCTGTATGCAGCTGCAAGGGAAGAGACACTATTCTGCACCATAAAAAACAAGATCAAAGAGTCTAATCTGGGGCGCCTGGGTGGTGCTGTTGGTTGGGCATTCTCATCTCTTTAAAACTACTTTTTTTTTTTGTAAAAAGGAGTCTTTAAAACCTCTGGACTTCAGAGATTTGGTGCTAAATCCTGTGAAATGTAACCTTTACCTTCTAAAAACATTATACTTGATTGTTTGCTGCCGTGGTAATAATACTTAAGCCAACATCTGTGTTCTCCTAAAAGGCATAAATAATTACAACATTTTGATATTTGACCAAAAGAGGAGCTTTGAAATTTCCCTCTTCTTTCTTCATGCGTACAGATATAATAAAAACCAATGGTTTGACGGATTCCTTATCTAAACAGAGTTTGAGAATCTTTGTCTCATTTAAATTAACACTATTCAGCTCAGCATGTGGTCTCCCAAAGTGGAACCAAAGAACTTGCTAAGGAAGTTTATGGGGGCTATCCTCATGATGGACTCTCCTGAGTCCACTACCCTGTCTTTCCATAGGAGAAGTGTAGACCCACATTCAATGGTGAGTATTGGTAAATCCCACATGATTTGAGCTGGGTAGCACAGGGAGAGACTTACCTTGTCTGCCCTGTCCTTCTCAACTCCATATTTGCCCCCAAAGCCTTTGGCAGCATCAGTCTGAGAAGAGTGCTTCTCCACCTCAGCAACATACTCATGGCCCACAGCACTCTAAGAAAAATCAGATGGAATGAGTGAAAGACAAAAATGACCATAAAAAATGAAATGATACCATAAGAGACTCTTAACTATAGGGAAAAAACTGAGGGTTGCTGGAGGGGACGGGGTGGGGGATGGGGTAACTGGGTGATGGGCATTAAGGAGGGCACGTGATGTGATGAGCACTGGGTGTTACATGCAACTGATGAATCACTACATTACCCCTGAAACTAATACTACACTATATGTGATCTAACTTGAATTTAAATAAAATTTTGAGAAAAAAAAGAAAAGAAATGATGCAGACATGGGTTGGGATGTAAGAATACCAGAAATTCCATTCTGGGTCAGTCTCACAGCCTCCACCAGTATATCACATAAGCAATATGTGATACAGGGAGAGCAAGGTTACTTTTTCTGGAGGCTTGCACATCCCAAGTCTTCTTTAATACCATTAGGAACCCATCATTCAGGAAACTCCTATAGGATGGGCTGGGAACCCCAAGAATAGAGATGTAGAAACAAAAAGAAAGCTAAAAACAAGGCATTTATGGGTCAAAATAGAATGAGGTAGTTACTGAAGAGCGATCAAAGGGAACTGACTTAATGCTGCAGCTGAGATAGCATATTTCACGAGAACAGCCAGATGCTTTGTTCTGGATCTTTGTGCCTGGGTGTCCATCAGATTTCAGAAGAGCCAAACAAGCCCTGATATTTAACAGTGACTGAGTCTACACCAAAGGGCGTTGGCAGAAAATACTGCAAGTAGCCCAAGAGGGCATATAACTTTCCTATTCCCCTCCACTTTTTACTCCATGTATTGTTTTACTTTCTATTCGATTTTGAAAACTATCTCTCTTCCAATATTTAGATATGGATACTTTAATAATCTGGGACTTGAGTAATATTTCAAACCAAATAATGATACCTTACAGAGTCTCAACTAAGAAGAAATTAAAAAGCTTCTCCTTCCTCCTGTATTTCCAAGCTCATGCTGGGACAAACATTATCAATACAGAGACTGATGTGAAACACTGCCCTGTATGAGCTCCCGGGAACTCATTTTACAGTATTTTTAGGTCTGTGTAGGTCAAATTTGCTTGTGAATTTAAGAATGAATGAATGTTTATCTATTTTAGTTTTTTCCTAGGAATTTTGTGGAGAATATAAGCCTATGTTGCACTTAACACAATGACAAAACAAAACACTTCTTGAGGGTGAACGAATGGCTTTTTCTGAATATATTTTTTTCTCCTTGGAGAAAAAATGTTTTTTGTTATAGGCATATATCACTATCTTTGAGGTTAGGAAAATCAGTGGAAACTATGATTTATAATACAAGCATTTTTTATTATATACTTTTATAGTAGCTAATGGATAAAGGAAAACAATATTCATATTTGAAGGCATCTAATAAATTCACATCAATATTTTTCACATGTGCACATATTAGATATAATATATATACAAAAAGAACACTAAGTACACAGTAAAGAAAATAATAAGAGAAGTAACATCGATATAATATACAAACATTCAAAAGCAGTAAATGATTTTAAAATATATTTTTTCCTTCTCTAATTGTGACCCCGTCTCCTCAGTCTAGGAGTTACTGTATGGCTGGGTCTACTGTGGGCCACCCCTTCCAAATTTTTGAATCCTGTTTTCCACCATCTGTATTTTATGTGTTGAAATCAGGAAAAAAAAATGATACAAATAATATGTGGACATTCTATTTTAAAGCCCAAACGAATGCTGTACTTTTGAACAAGTTTTAAACCATAATACCAATAAACGAATCTATCTTTTGTCTTTAAGCAAATAACTTCCTTTCAACTTACCTTGTCCATTCGGTCTCTTTCCACCCCAAACCGACCTCCATACCCATGGGATGCTTTGGGCCCTGCTTCCATCTCCTTCTTCTTGAGACTATCATGCTCCTCTGACACTTTGTTCCTCAGCTGGTGGATGCTGGAAGTAACCACATGACAGAGACTCATCTAGCACAGGGAAGTCAATGAATTCTCCTTCCCAGAAAAATAGAAATCTTGAGGTGTGTTGTTTATTTTTAGCAATAATCTGAGCCCCCAAAGTATATCAATACTGGATCTGAGAGTAAGAGATGAGTGTGGCCTTCAGACCATAGTCTGATTTAAACTCTCCATAAGCCAATAATATTTCCTCTAGTCAGTTATTCCACTGAATAACCTTCTGATATTTGCCTCATTTTTCATGCTCTTGAATATTAGAGAAGAGTGACACCAATTATATTCTAGTAACTGGGAAGTTATTTTCCTTCTGGCATTAGATATTCTCTCTCTCTCTCGAAGCACAAAAATATTTATATACCCTTTTACCCACACACTCTAGTCCTGAGAGTTTACCCCAAAGAAATAATTTTAAACATGGCAAGCTTTAATGTCTAATACTATGCACTGAAACACTGTATCTAATAGCAAAATTAAGAAATAATTTATATGGCCAATACTCGGAGAATAATTAAGTAAATTGCAATATTACCTCTCAATGGCATACTAGGAAGTCATTAACAATGATGATTAGGAAAAATGTAGCTTTGGGAGATTTATCTATACATTAAATATTTTGTGTATATTCTTGTCAAAAATGAATGCTCTTCACCTCTGTCCCCAAATCTGATAATTCCTGAAGGTAAAATCTAATAAAACAAATAAAAAGCAGAATCAGATCTATAAATACAGAGAACAAACTGTTGTCAGAGGGGATGGGGATTAGGCAAAATGGATGAAGGGGAGGTGCAGGCTTCCAGTTATGGAATAAATACATCACAAGAATAATAGTCACTGGGTGTTATACACAACTAATGAATCAATGAACACTACATCAAAAACTAATGATGTACTATATGTTGCCTAACTGAACATAATAATAATAAAAAAGAATAATAGTTACAGCATAAGGAATATAGTCAATGATATTATAATAGTGATGTAACAGGACAGATGGTAGCTACACTTGTGGTGAATATAGCATAATACATAAACTTGTCAAATCACTAAGTTGTACACCTGAAACTAATGTAACATTATATATCAGCTATACGGAAATGAAAAAAAAAAAGCTAATAAAAACTAATCCATTCATCTTTCAATGGACATTTGGGCTCTTTCCATATTTTGGGTATTGTGGACATTGCTGCTATAAACATTGGGGTGCATGTGCCCCTTCAAATCACTATGTTTGTATCCTTTAGATAAATACATAGTAGTGCAATTGCTGGGGCATAGGGTAGTTCTATTTTTAACTTTTTGAGAACCTCCACACTGTTTTCCTAAGTGGCTGCACCAGTTTACATTCCCACCAACAGCGTAATTGGATAAAGAAGATGTATACACACACACACACTGGAATATTACTCAGCCATTAAAAAGAATGAAATCTTGCCATTTGCAACAACATGAATGGAACTGGAGCGTATTATGCTAAGTGAAATAAGTCAGAGAAAGACAAATATATGATTTCACTCATATGCGGAATTTAAGAAACAAAGCAGATGAACATAGGGGAAGGGAAGGAAAAATAAAATAAGATAAAAACAGAGTGGGAGGCAAACCATAAGAGACTCTTAACTCTAGGAAACAAACTTAGGGTTGCTGGAGGGGAAGGGGGTGGGGGGATGGGCTAAATGGGTGATGGGCATTAAGGAGGGCATGTGATGTAATGAGCACTGGGTGTTACATGCAGCTAATGAATCACTACGTTCTACCCCTGAAACTAATAACATACTATATGTTAACTAAATGGAATTTAAATAAAAAACTAAAATTAAAAAAAGTAACTGCACCAGGAATAAGTAAAATATAAAGCCATTATCAGGGACTTAAAAAAACTAATAAAATTCACTCATCACTAAATGTTGTTACACTTTAAGGCCCAAATAACCTTGATTTGGGACACTTCTATCCCTAAGAGAATGTAACACCCAAAGGAGGCATTCTCCTTCTTACTTCGCTTCCATCTACACCATGAGGGTAGAGAGCCTCTCTGAATATCTGTTTGCCCTGAGGGTATGAAGTGATAGCTTAGCGCTAGCACCAGCATCAGTGAGTGACAATCAGGACTGATACTTGGACACCTATAAGCATCTCTGGGGATTCTTAGAAACATTTGGGCAAGAGAACCCTTAATAAAAAAATTTGACTTCCTGCAGCAAGAAAGAGAGGTTTAGACATTTGAGACAGTGATGTTACTGGGGCTTCACTAGCTCCGGAAAACTAGATACATTGGTTACAGGTAGAATGGCCACCCCACAGCAGAAATTTTCCTCTTTAATGGGAGAATAGATCCATCTGGTGGCCTTGGAGGATAAGCCCACCAAAAGTCTTTTTTAAAAGCCTTCTCAGCTTTAGTCACAGTTAATTTTAGAAAGCTGGCTTTGAACCAAATGCAATAAGCCAAGTGCTGGAAGAACCATCTGTTCCCGTGTCTGCTTTAAACCATCTGGCAGCAGTGGAGGCACAGATCCTGTGTTGCTAGTTCAACAAGTCTTGACACTTTAGAAATGTCTGTGTCAAAAAAGCAATTGGTAAAAAAAAAAAAAAAAAAAAAAGCAATTGGTTCCAAGAACATGTAAATAGCTGTTATTTCCCAACCAAAATATTCAGATGAAGAATGAAGAAAATGGGGCTAAGCATTACTTTCAAATGAGGAAAATGTGCAAAGTTTTAATGAGTCCAATGATTGCCACATAGGTCATAACTATATCATAGTTAAAACAAGTTTTTGAAAGGGAAAAAGTGAGATTCAGGAATTTCCACCGCATGGATGACAGCAAGGCTAATCAGAGGATCATGCCAATAGATAATACAATTTAAATAAAAATGTTGGGGCCAAAGAAGACCAACTTCTTATCAAATTCTGTAGAATATAGCTGAAGCCACTCTAAATAGGTCTTAATTATATTACTCCTTCACTCAATAAATATTAAATGTTAATTAAACCTTTGAGTGTAAGGCACTCCACTATGGAGATAACAGTCAGGTGGAAGAGATGCAAAAAGTTACAATCCAATGTGCTAAGTGGCATACATAAGAAACTTTTGACACATTAACTCTCAGATGCCTATTTTAAATTTTAAAATAACTTGGAATTGATAAAGCAATGCAGTTCATGGCCAAGTGAAATCCAGGACCTTAAAGATGAACTAACAGAAGGAACAGATCTTTTTGGTTTTGTTACAAAAGTAAAAGCAAAAAGGTGAGTCACACAGACTAAGATTTTATCCACAGATGCTATGATCATAGATTTATAAAATCCTAAAGAATCTACAAAATGTGCTACTAGAACTATTAAGTACATTTGGCAAGTTCACAGGATACAAGGTCACGATCAAAATCAATTTCACTTCTACATACAGGCATAACTCATTTTAGGAGCACTTCACTTTATTGCACTTTGCAGATATTGTGTTTTTAACAAATTGAAGATTTGTGGCAACATTACATTAAGCAAGTCCCCTGGTACCATTTCCCAACACCATTTGCTCACTTCATGTCTCTGTGCCACATTTTTTTTAAGATTTTATTTATTTATTTATTTGAGAGAAAGAGAGAGAGACAGAGAAACAGCATGAGAGGGGAGAGGGTCAGAGGGAGAAGCAGGCTCCCCGCTGAGCCGGGAGCCCAATGTGGGACTCAATCCCAGGACTCCGGGATCATGACCTGAGCCAAAGGCAGTTGCTTAACCAACTGAGCCACCCAGGCACCCTCTGTGCCACATTTTGATAATTTGCACAGTATTGCAGAGTTTTTCATTATTATTATACTTGCTATGGTGATCTGTGATCAGCGATCTCTGATGTTACTATTGTAATTGTTTTGCGGCAGCATGGACTGCACCCATATAAAATGGTAAACTTAATTCATAAATGTTGGTTGCTCCACCAACCAGCCATTTCCCTATCTCGTTCCCTCTTCTGGTTCTCCCTATTCACTGAGACACAACAGTATTGAAATCAGGCCAATTAATAACCTTACAATGGCCTCTAAGTGTTCAACTGAAAGAAAGAATCACATCTCTCCCTTTAAATCAAAAGCTAGAAATGATTAAGCATCGTGAGGAAGGCATGTCAAAAGCCAAGATAGGCCCAAAGCTAGGCGTCTTATACCAAACAGCCAAGTTGTGAATACAAAGGAAAAGTTTGTAAAGGAAATTAAGTCTACCCCAGTGAACACATGAATGATAAGATAGTGAAACAGCCTTATTGTTGACTTGGAGAAAGTCTGAGTGGTCTGGATAGAAGATCAAACCAACCACAACATTCCCTTGAGCCAAAGCCTAATCCAGAGAAGGACCCTAACTCTCTTCAATTCTAGGAAGGCTGAGAGAGGTGAGGAAGCTGCAGAAAAAGAGTTGGAAGTTAGCAGAGGTGGGTTCATGAGGTTTAAGGAAAGAAGCCATCTCTGTAACATGAAAGTGTAAGGGGAAGCAGCAGGTGCTGATGGAGAAGCTGCAGCAAGTTCTCCAGAAGGTCTAGCTCAGATCATTCATGGCAATGGCTACACTAAACAACAGATTTTCAGCATGGACAACACAGCCTTCTATTGGAAGAAGATGGCATCTAGGAGTTTCATAGCTAGAGAGAAGTCAATGCTTGGCTTCAAAGCTTCAAAGGACAGGTTGACTTTCTTGTTAGGGGCTAAGGCAACTGATGATTTTAAGCTGAAGCCAGTGCTCATTTACCATTCCGAAAATCCCAGGGCCCTTAAGAATTATGCTAAATCTACTCTGTTGTGCTCTATAAATGGAACAACAAAGCCTGGATAATAGCATGTCTGTTTACAACATGGTTTACTGAATATTTTAAGTCCACTGTTGAGACCTACTGTTCAGAAAGAAAGATTCTTTTGAAAATATCACTGCTCATTGACAATGCACCTGGTCATCCAAGAGTTCTGATGGAGATTACATAATTAATGTCATTTTCATGCCTGCTGACAAAACATCCATTCTGCTGCCCATGGATCAAGGAGTAATTTCTTGTTTCAAGTCTTATTATTTAAGAAATACATCTTGTGAGGCTATAGCTGCCATACATAGTGTTTCTTCTGATGGATCCAGGCAAAGTACCCTGAAAACCTTCTGGACAGGATTCACCATTCTAGGTGCCATTAAGAACATTCGTAATTCACAGGAGAGATCAAATATCAACATTAACAGGAGTTTAGAGGAAGTTGCATCCAGCCCTCATGGATGACTTTGAGGAGTTCAAAACTTCAGTGGGGGAAGTAACTGCAAATGTGGGGGAAATAGCAAGAGAACTAGAAGTGGAGCCTGAAGATGGGACTGAACTGCTGCAATCTTTTTTTTTTTTTTAAAGATTTTATTTATTTATTTCACAGAGAGAGACACAGTGAGAGCAGGATCACAAGCAGGGGGAGAGGGAGAGGGAGAAACTGGCTTCCCGTGGAGCAGGGAGCCCGATGTGGGGCTCGATCCCAGGACCCTGGGATCATGACCTGAGCCGAAGGCAGACGCTTAACGACTGAGCCACCCAGGCGCCCCTGAACTGCTGCAATCTTATGATACAACTTTAATGGATGAAGAGTTGTTTCTTAGGGACGAGCAAAGAAAGTGGTTTCTTGAGATGGAATGTACTCCCGGTAAAGATGCTATGAAGACTGTTGAAATGACAATGAAGGATTTAGAATATTACATAAACTTACATGATAAAGCAGTGGCAAGTTTTGAGAGGATTGACTCCAATTTTGAAAGAAGCTCTACTGTGGGAAAATGCTATCAGTGTTACATGCTACATTGATAAAAAGAAGAGTCAATCAATGTAGCAAACTTCCAATTTTGGCACAGAAAATTTTGCCATAGAAATTGCCACAGTCGAGACGCTTGGGTGGCTCAGTCAGTTAAACGTCTGCCTTCAGCTCAGGTCACAATCCCAGGATCGAGCTGAGCAGGGAGCCTGCTTCTCCCTCTCCTCCCCGCTTGTGCTGTCTCCCGCTGTCTCTGTCATTATCTGTCTCTCTCTCAAATAAATAAATAAATCTTAAAAAAAAAAGACTAAAAAAAGAGAAATTGCCACAGTCACCCCAACTTTAGCAACCACCTCCTTGATCAGTCAGAAACCATCAACATTGAGGCAAGGCCCTCCACCAGCAAAAAGATTATGACTCACAGAATGTTCAGATGATGGTTAACATTTTTTAGCAATAAAGTGTTTTTAAATTAAGGTATGTACATATTTTCTTTAGACATAATGCTACTGCACACTTAGTAGACTACAATATGATGTAAACATAACTTTTATATGCACTGAAAAATAAAAAAACTTCATTTGACTTGCTTTATTATGATCTTTACTTTATTGTGAGGATCTGGAACCAAACCTGCAATATCACTGAGGTATGACTATATTAGCCATGGACATTTGGAAATAATTAAAAGTTAAAAATAAGTACCACTTATCACATGAAATCATATGAAATATTTTAGCATCAATTTAACAAAATATGTCCAAGACCTGAACACTGAAAAATATTTCTGAAAAAATTAAAGAAGATCTAAATAAATGTTCATGGACAGGAAAATTCAAGACCATTAAGCTAACAATTTTTCTAAAATGATCTACATAATACCCATCACCAGGCTAACCCATCCCCCCACCTCCCTCTAAAACCCTCAGTTTGTTTCTCAGAGTCCATAAATTAAGGCGGGCATGTACTGCATGGAGCACTGGGTGTTATACGAAAACAATGAATCATGGATCACTACATCAAAAACTGTTGATGTATTGTATGGTGACTAACATAACATAATAAAATAAAATTAAAAAAATAAAATTAAAAAAATAAAATGATCTACAGATTCAATGCAATTTCAATGAAAATATGAACAGGTATTTTTGTAGTAATTGACCAGTTTATTCTAAAATATATGTAGAAATGTAAATTAAAGTCCTGGTATAGTGAAAAGGTTTTGTTTTTTTTTTAAGGAGACAAATTTAGAGGATGGTGTGACTTTATAACATATCATAAAGCTACAATAATCACTGCCATATGGTATGGTTCAAGGTTGACATATAGATAAAGAAATAGTCTGGAAATAGACCTGTATATATATGGTCAAAGATGCTAGGTAAGTGAACAGAGAAAGAACAGTCTTTTTTGGGGGGTGGTGAGAGGCAGAAGGAGAGGGAGAGAGAGAATCTTAAGCAGGCTCCATGCTCAGGAAGAGCCCAATATGGGGCTCTGTCTCATGACCCTTAGATCACGACCTGCGCTGAAATCAAGAATCAGATGCTTAACCAACTGAGCCACCCATGTGCCCCAAAAGAACAGTCTTTTAATGATGTTGGAATAATAAAATATCCATGCAAAAAAAAAAGAACCTCAATCTTTGCCTCACACTGTACCCAAAAGCTAATTTGAAAGAGACCATAGATTTAAATGTAGAACAAAATATAAGAGAAAATCTTCACAATTTGAAAGAGTAGGCAAAAGTTTCTCAGATACATAAAGTGCTAGTCAAAATACGTTTTTGAAAAATTAGACTTTATTAGAATTAATATCTTCTGATCTTCAAAAGATGCCATTAATAAAATGAAAAGGTGAGTTATAAGCTGGAAGAAAATATTTGGAAAACATATATCTCACAAAAGACATATCCAGAATATATAAAGAACCCTTAAAACTCAATAACAATACAAATGATCTACTTTAAAAGTGAGGAAAAGATTTGAACAGACACTTCAAATGAAGATATATGAAGTTACATGAACGACATATAGCAAGATGCTCAATAAAATTAGGCATCAGAAAAAAAAATTAAAATCACCACATACCAACAAGAGTGGTAAAAATTAAAAATACTAACATTACCAAGTATAGACAAGGATGCAGAGCAATTGAAATCCATACTTTATTGGTAGGAATAAAAAAATGGTAAATTCCTTTCAGAAAACAGTTTGGAAATTTCTTAAAAAAATAAATACACTTATTATATAACTCAGCAATTCTACTCCAAGTTATTTTCCAAAAGAAATAAAAATACATGTCAACAAAAAGCTCTGGACACAAATGTTCACGACAGCTTTATTTGTAATAGTCCCAAATTGTCAACAATCCAGATGTCCATTAGAAGGGTAACGGATGAAACAAACTATGGTATATCCATACCATGGAAAACTATTTGACAGTAAAAAGGAACAAAAAGACTATTTATACACAGAGAGGGAGGCAAACCCTAAGAGACTATTAACTCTAGGGAACAAACTGAGGGTTGTTGGAGGGAGGTGGGTGGGAGGATGCGGTAATTGGTCGATGGGCTTTAAGGAGCACACTTGATGTAATGAGCACTGGGTGTTGTATGCAGCTGATGAATCACTAAATTCTACCCCTGAAACTAATAATATACTATATGTTAACTAAAGTGAATTTAAATAAAATCTTAAAAAAAAAAAGACTGATAGGCAAAGACCATGGATAGATCTCAAAAAATTATGCTGAGTGAAAGAAGACAGACACAAAAGAATACATTCTGTATTATTGCATTTACATAAAATTCTGGAACAGGCAAGACTAATGTATAGTGACAAGAAGCAGCTCAGTGTTTACATCCAGCCAGGGATGGACATGGGATATACTGGCTGTAAAGAGGCACATGAGCAAGAGAGAGCAAGACTGGCAGAAAGAAGCTGGAGGAAAGGGCCAGAGCCCTTCAAACACTAGGTTGCTTGGAGCTGCCTGGCCTAGGACTTCTCTGTACAAAAGATGAGGGATGGAAACTACCATTTGAGCTATTCACTGAATTACCAAGCCACTCCCCAAACTAAATATACTTTAGGCAGACTTTAAAAAGAAAGATTATGATGTGGGGGAAGGTAGTGAGATTAGTGAGAACCACAATCACTTCCTTTTCCTGTTTTGAGTGATCTCAGCTCTGCAGCTACTGTTCTCCTCTCCAACTTCCAACTTTTAAAAAAGTTCTCCAACTTTTAAAAATTGGCTTAGCCCACACTAGCCACAGAGAATCCCAGAATATTAGAGACTTACTAATGGAAAGTCCTCTAGAGGTCTTTTTGATCCCAGTGGGAAAACGGAGAATCAGAGAGAAAAAGGGACCTGTCCACTGTTACCTGGCTAGTTACTAGCAGAGATAGGGCTTTTACACCTTGGTAGGGTGGGTAAATGGGAGGGGAGTGGGTTTTTGTGTAAATGTCTCCACCATTTATGTTATCATATAGAGATCCAGTTAGGCTAATAAGGTAACGTCCAAAGTCACTACATTTTACAATTCCAAGAGTCAGGAGTCAGGGTAATGGATATACTGAATTGTGTAACACCACAGTCCAAGTAAACACCACTTAGGAAGAAGAAAGACTGTCATTTTTTTACAAGTTTATGCTAGGTTTTTAGGAATAAAATCTGGTTTAAACTAACCTATAGTAACAAGAAAGAGACGTATTATTGAGCTGCTTAAGAGGTGCTAAATACTGCACTAGAAAGTTGATACATCTTAGCCCATTGAATTCTAACCATATTCTGCAGGGTAGCCATTATTATCCCCATTTGATAAACAAATAAACTGAGATTTGGAGACATTATATGTCTAAATTCACATCACTTGTAGCTGCTGGGCTGTCCACTGAACCTAAATCTATCTGATACCCAAACTCAAGCTATAAGATCATGGCAAAGATTTAGAAGTCTTCCTTAAAATGTTCTGCTCCTACTATGCATGAGACAGGCACTGGTTGGGGAAAGGTACAAGGAGGATTTGTATCCTCCTCTTAACAGTTCTCAGGATATTAGGGCTGAGTAGCCTTTACTCAGGAAAGGATCTTTTTTTTTTTTTTAATCTATGAGCCTGCAAAAGAACATCAAGAAACTTCCTCCATGTCCCTGTTCCATTTTTTTCATCTTTCCAACTGCTTCCAGAATTGCCTGGTTTGTTTAAGAACAATATTCATGGGCACCTGGGTGGCTCAGTTGGTTAAGCGACTGCCTTCGGCTCAGGTCATGATCCTGGAGTCCCGGGATCGAGTCCCACATCGGGCTCCCTGCTCGGCGGGGAGCCTGCTTCTCCCTCTGACCCTCCCCCCTCTCATGTGCTCTCTGTCTCTCTCATTCTCTCTGTCTCAAATAAATAAATAAAATCTTTAAAAAAAAAAAAGAACAATATTCATTACATTTACATAAGATAAATCATTATGTCTGATCAAACAACAATGCATAGTATTGAATATTATCAAATTATATAAACATATGCCAAGTTTTCATAGTGCATTGTTTGTGCAATGTGGTCATCCATTGACACTTTAAAATCTAGGGGGAAAAGAGGTAAAAACACTGTTAGAGTGTGTGGGGGTAGTTAAAATGGAGTTTTAAGCTATATTAATTTTGTCAATTTGTGTGTAATTGTTAATTTTTGCTTTTTTGTTTTTGCTCTTGTTATGCTGCTGATTGTGTCTACCTTTGACATTCTGATACAATCCAAAGCAGACAGCCCTGGTTAGATGATCCTGAACAATCCATGGAGGAAAAGAGGGAATCTTTCGATGTGAATATACAATATATACCACAGAAACCCTTGGATATGTCTAAAGTTCCTTCTCTCTTACAGTACGAGTGTTTTGTTGGTTTGCTTTTATTTCTTTTTTTTTTTAATTTTATTTATTTATTTGACAGAGAGAGACACAGCGAGAGCAGGAACACAAGCAGGGGGAGTGGGGAGGGAGAAGCAGGCTTCCCACGGAGCAGGGAGCCCGATGCGGGGCTCGATCCCAGGACCCTGGGATCATGACCGGAGCCGAAGGCAGCCACTTAATGACTGAGCCACCCAGGCACTCCATGGTTTGCTTTTATTTCTGATAAAATATTAGGTTATGACTTTTAAGACCCCTAAACACCATTACTAAAATAGTTTTAATCAACAGGTTTTCCAAGTGTGACATTTCTTCATATTACCTTTCATGGTTTCCAGCTTCTGTCAAGTAGCCAAATACAAATTTTTATTTTAAAAATCATCCAGGCCAGCTATGGGACCTAATATTGTCCTCTTCTTACAATATTTATTCTGAGTTATTTACCTTGATGTTTTACTGAATCCTTCTTGTCCCATCTGAAGTCACCTACATTCTAGACACATATTTATGTTGATATAAAGTGACACAACCTCAGTATATGAGCCACTTCCTCTCGGAATCTCTTATAATAGACCCACTGGGAAAATAGCATAGTTGTCAGAAATAAGAGAGAGAATAAGGTTGAGGGGATAAGAGGAGAGACATGAAACAGAAATACACAATGATACACATAGAGACACACAGGGACAGATTTGAGAAACAACAAACACAAAGACACATAGACATTAACTCCCTCCTCTCCTCCTTCTTCCCTCACCTTCCCCTGAGTTTCCAAGTTTTCCTCAGGCTCCTCCCACACCCTTTTCCCATTCCCCAGTCTTTTTGGCACCTACTTGATATGCTCTGTGCGTCCAGAGCCCTCAATGGTCTTGGCTCCCCACCGTTGCTCCTTCTCAGAGATGTCATTCTGCAAAAGACAACATTGAGCAATAAGTGATGGCAAGAGATGTGCCACATGAAGAGAGGCCATGCAGCTGGCGCACATGCCCTCCAGGTCTCCTGCATCTCCTGCCTCCTTTTTACTTTTTGTAAAAGTAAAGTTAGGGTCTTTACTCAGGATCTTTACTCAGACTCCTCCCTCTATTTACCCGACCCTGCCCCCCACCATGTGAACATTAAACTGCTGGGCTCCGAAACCTCCCTTTCTGCTCCCTTCAGGTCTTCTACAACTACTGAATCCCCACAAATTACACGGGTCTAGCTCACATCCTGGCTCACAGGCCAAAGGAGACCCAGGTTAACCTGCCTGTTGATAACCTCACCTTCACCATACTTGTAATAGCCCCTCAGTCACAATGTCAAACACCTCTGCCCCGTCCCCTTCCATCCTCAACATCAACTATCATGCATGCCCCACTCATGACAGCCAACTGTCCTACCAGTCAGTTCTACCATTAGGGCTATTTCAGTCCCAGATTGTCCTTTCTAAACCCCCTCAAAGATGACAGAGTGGCCCAGATGCCCTTCCCTCATCCCCCCACTTAAACCTTTTATTGATTTTCCAAGCAAAGCTATTCCCAAACTCACCACAAAGTCAGGGTCTGTGTCCCAGTCATCACCCTGGGTCTCCACAGAAACAGATACATCATGCCCTACTACAGACTTCCACATCTGAGGGAGACAGAGATGGGAATAATTAGGAGGAGAAAATCAAGAAGAGGGAAAACAAGAATGCTGAAGTCAATGATACAGCAGTCCAGTAGTTTTGTATTTTTTCTTAGAATAAAATAGAAGCTGAGGCAAAGCAGATGTAAGTTTTAGGAAAATACTTTTGCTTAGTTACAGGAGTGGGGAGGAGGATTTATTCAAGCTAAACTAACATGGCCTAAGCCTACTGAGTCTGGGTATAGGTAATGTTAAATGTTGGTAATGTAGGTAATGTTAAATAACCTTTAATGTTAAATAAAGCGCGGGGATCATTCATTTGTGTCCCAAGGCTAGTTGGGCAGTGGCTTGAAGTGGCAATCAATGACGGGTACTAGGGCAACCCTAGAATTATAGCACCATCCCACTCAGGTTTCTGTTCATGACTCCTGTTACAGCTGTTGAAATGTGTATTGGTCCAGCTCTGAATAAAGTGAAAACCTACCCTCCTCTCTACAACCTGCATAATTCTACCAAGAAAATCCCAACTCCAGTGCAAGTTGCTGTCCCATCTCCACTCTAAGAGCAGCTACTGAACAGGTGCATGAGGTCAGTAGGGCAGTCAGCTGAGACTCCTATCCTGAATAACACATAGGGAAGCATTATTTGCTGGGAATGAATCACCTATTCTTTAATTTTTAAAAACAGTGCAATTATATTTCTAAGGAAGATAGCTGGTTCAAAAGATAACATGTAATGAATCCCTTATTTTGAACATTAGGAGTTATTAGATTTTTATTAACTAAGCAAACAATAAAGAAATATTTAGAGAACACTAGTATGAAGGGGAGCCAAATTGTTATTCTACTGTGGCATCCCCAGTGTTTCCATTGGCCCTGCCAATTATGCATGAGGAGCAGCAAGTTGCTCTGCATCTGTGGGATCCTGGATCTCCGCGTGAAGAGGAAACAATGGATAATGCTTATCTGCTTGGGGGACCCTGATACCACTTGCTAGCTGGCAACTCCCCTACTGATCCTTCCCTGGACTCCTCATTCCACTGGTGTCTTTTCCTATGCTCTTTTACTGTCTTCTAAATGAGTTCCTCTTAACTGCTCCTAGGACTCCATGGTGTCTCCATACAGGCCCTCAGAGTCTCCGATTTTCCTTTCTACATGAAAACTCCATCTTTCTCCACTCTCTTTGAAAACCCCTTGGAGGGGTGCCTGGGTGGCTCAGTCGGTTAAGCGTCTGCCTTCGGCTCAGGTCATGATCTCACGGCCCTGGGATCAAGTCTCACATCGGGCTCCCTGCTCAATGGGGAGCCTGCTTCTCCTCCCTCTGCCTCTCCCCCTGCTTGTGCTCTCCCTCTCTTTCTCTCTCAAATAAATAAATAAAATCTTTTTTAAAAAAAAGAAAGAGAATCCCCTTGGAAACTAGCCCAGGGAAATTAGGGGGAAGGTTGATTAAAAAGATGCAAAGAGGACAGTGGAGAAGTATCGACTGAATCAGCTACACTGTGGGATGAGTCCCTGCCCAAAACAGCTCTGCCTTCC
Organism: Leptonychotes weddellii; assembly: GCF_054177405.1. NCBI lineage: Eukaryota > Metazoa > Chordata > Mammalia > Carnivora > Phocidae > Leptonychotes > Leptonychotes weddellii. The sequence goes on along the minus strand of NC_138369.1, from coordinate 132,941,217 downwards.
CCTGTGGGGCAACAATTATGGATGGGAGAGCAGGTAGAGAAGGCCTATGGTCCTGGCTTCTGGGCTGCTTTTTGACAAAATGACTTCACACAGAAAACTGGAAAGGAGAAGTTTCTGAAATATTCATGATCAAAAAGGAAGCAACGAGGACTGATGGTCTTCTCCTCTTTCCTGCTGATCCTCTGAGGCCTCAGCCTAACTCACCCAAAAAAACCTCCCATCCTCATGTATTTTTGAAATAAAGGGAAGTTTCTGATACAGAGACTATTTGGTGTCCTTGAGCTACTGGCTATAGGAAAGCGAGAGGTGCTATTAGCAGTAGGAGACTGGGGAATAAGTTGGTGAGCAACGGTGCCCAGGACTGCAGGCACAATCAAGGGCCTCATCACAAGGCTGCCCTACAGCGTCAGTAAAGTACATGGACCTTGAGTCAGAAGGTCACCACAGCTCTGTTACTAAGCCCCTGTGGTAACAGGGGTAAGGGAATCAACATAAGGTATGTACTTACTTGTCAGGTACCAGGGAAGGCAATTTAAAATGCTAATTTGGTAAATCATTGAACAACTTGGATGCTCAGTTTTCCCCAGTGGAAAATAAATGAAGAGGTTAACCTAGCTAATCCACCCAGTCCCCTTCATTTCTGACATTCTGGGATTATGTGATCCTACAGTCACAGAAGCTAGCCCTCATCCAACCATCATGCCTTCACTGGGCCTCCCATCTGCCCTGGCACTCAGCACTGGTGCACAGAAGCAACTACTTCCTGCTCTGTCACAATGTCTCCTAGTGAGTTTGTCTCTCTGCTAGACCCTGTGCTCTCCAAGGACAGAGACTCTGTCTTCATCTCCTGTGGTCCTCCTCCCATCTCAGTGCCTAGGAGCAACAGGCTTTAGGAGGGGGTTGTAGATTGTCAGCAGAAACTAGGGGTCCTGAATGGCTGCTGAATCCTGTGCCCTGGGCTCCAGACCCTCATTTCCATTTCCATCCCCAGATGCTCATTACCCACAACCACTCACCGCCAGGCCTCTGGCCATAAAAGCTTAAGAGCCTATTAGCAAGGACTTCATCTCTCACGGAGGACTAAGAGCCAGGTAGGTTCCTCTTAATTCAGCTCTTGCCCTGCGCTCCCTGACTTTCCCACTGCTCAGAGTACCCACCTCCAGTAGTGCGAGTGTCTGCTCTAAGCTCCCAGCTTTTCACGTCGTCACTGGGCTCCCACTCTGTGCTGCCACTTCAGAGCGAGAGACTCTGAGCTGCTGCTTCAGTTCCGTATTCAGGTTTTCTGTCATTTCCTGATACCCTGTCCTCACAGCTACTTCCTGAAGTTTGAGTCAGTTCCTTCTGCTTAGGCACTTAAAAAAAAAAAAAGGATTAAATGCTTCTGTGCCTAATCTTTTGCAAGGCTCTGAGAGTCACGGGGAAGTTATAAAAATGCTGCTCTTACTCTTAGAGTTTATATCTGGTCGGGCAAGCAAAACATTCAACCAGAAAACACAGAAAAGAAGGCGCAGAGCAGCATTCGTGTCCGAAATAGGTGGCAGTTACATGCGGTACGGTAAAGGAATTTGTGGTGAAAGTAATTTGGTGTGGGGTGAAGTAATCAAGAAAGGCTTAATGGGAGAAGTGATTTTTATGCGGATTTTGAAGGGTAAGATTTAAAAAGAAACTCACTTCTACATTACCCATAGCACTTAAAACCGGGATTTGCATACAACAGTCAAATAAACATTGATCAGTTGAATGGTGGAAGACAGTAAGTCGCAGGGGAAAGGGAAGACATGGAGAGAGAAATTTTCAGATTGTTTAGGGGATAGTGAGGAATCTGAGCTAACCAGTAGAAAGATCTGGTTCCAGTTAGCAGAAGAAAGTCTGGAAGAACTAGATAGTACCACATGTTGGAAGGTCTTTGTGGCATTTGGTATTGCTGTTCATCAAGATTTGCTGCCCCTCCCTTCCCTCTTGAAGTCAGACTTGCTCAGGTGACTTACTCTGGCCAATTAAATGTGAGAAGTGAAATACATCACTTTCTGGTGGAGACTTTAAGATCAGTGCAAGCTTTGTCATACTCTTTGGCCCACTGTTCACCAAGGCAAACTGCTGTTCTTGAATGGCTCCTCTGGCAGCCTGGGTCACCAAGTGACAGGGTCCCCAACTGAGAATGATGACAACACAAGCAGACTAAACAGTAATCTTTGCTGTTTTAGCTACTAAAAATTGGGAGTGTTTTTTACCGTATCTGACCTAGTCTAATCTAAGCCTGATGATGTACAGTTCTGACCTAATTTGCTCAGTTTTAACTTCCCCAATGGACTCAAGCAGAGACTAGATAAAAGTGGTCTAAGATACAGCAGAAGTAATTTCTGCATTAGAAATAAGACTTTAGTCACTTCTTAAGGATTCTCTGCCAGTTTGGTGGGGGGCGGGGGCAGTAGTAGTGTCTTTACTCACCTTTCCTACTTCATGACCTACTTATGGCAGTACCACAATTATTTTAAGGAACAGTAAATTTGAGGGGGGAAAGATTTTTAGATCATTTGGAATCCTAATTCGGTGTCAAAAATGGGAATGATCAGACCAGATACTGTGACACACCAACCAGATACAATTCTCTAGAGAAACCATAGAATTTAATCAGAGATGACACCAAGAAACCCTAGCTTTCCTTAGCAAATGTCCCATGTTCATTTCTAATGAGACAGCGAGGTGTACAACATAGAAATAGCATGGGCTTTGAAGCCAGAAAACCTTAGTTCAATTCACTTACTATACTTTGATAAAGTAAGTTAGCTTTTCCTAAGCAGCAACTGAATATAAAAATAACAGTGATGTTTATTCTGCTATACCCTATTAGACTTCCCTCCCCCCACTCCCACCCAGAGGGATCCTTAGGGGCCTAATGTTTTCAGTATACACAGATAAGCATTCTCTAAGGGCCAGGCATGAACAGCATCAATCTCAGGCCCTAAGGCCTAGTTTGTTTGGCTCAGTATTAGAATGAATTTCCTCATTCCACTTCATCACCCCGGTCTAGGGGCTAAGACTTAGAATGACACATGCAGCCATTAACTGGTACTGGCCAGGGAGAAGGAAGCCTGAATAGGTAGAGTTTACTAACCCTGAATCCATTCCTGGCTGCCCCACCCCCCTTTCCCTATCTACCTTTCTTCTCCAGCATGCAAGCACTTGAACATAAGCACCCGTGTATACATCCATTCATACACATGTACATACCACAATTTTTGAGTCTGAAAATTATTTTATTATTTTACAGTTGTTCAGGAAAATTCCTGGGTTGCTATGACCAAGATTTGGTCACTGCAGAACAAAGGACCACAGCAGATCAATCAGTCCACCAGTTTTCTCTTCTTTGGGTGATAAGAGCAGGCAGGGAACACACCATGTGCATGAGAAAATAACCAGCAGGTAAGGGTGGGGGAAGGGGAGGCGAGGAACAGGCATAAATGGAATTCAATCCTGGCTGCCATTCTCAGCTTAGGTTTAGAAATGCTGTCTTCTCTATATTCACCCTCCACTTGCCTCAGCTCTGTTACATAGAGGGATGACTATGGGCTGAGAAACTGGAATAACTGTCACGAGTAGCAGAGTAGCTGGGTATCTCCAGAAGCCAGGCGTGGTCATCAGGCCAGTCAGATCCCCCCAGTGGTAGTCAGTGTCTCACCCAGGACTAGCTCTGAGTATACTGCTTCAGGGCCGGCATTCGAGGCATGCCCAGACAACACAGGAATGACAAGAATCTGATTCCCACCATCCATAGCCAGTTCTTCCTTTCAATGAAGGGAAAGGCACGGGCCATTTACTACCTCAGGATACATGGGATCAAGGGCATACACAATAGGATCCTATCCTTATAGTCCAGGACCACAAATCTAACTCCAGTGATGTATGAACAGCCAGGGAAGGAGACGCTGTCCGACCCTGTGATCCGGCAGCCAAAACCCCCGGAGAGTTGTTCAGCTCCCACCCTATTTTGCAGGAGACCTAATCAGCTACTCTATGAGATCCTGTTCCCCAGAACTTCGTTTATGGCAGGTCTACCTTCCCTCTGAAGCAGGAGGAAATGTAAGGTAAATGAGGCAAAGAAAGTATCAATTGAAATGATACTGGACTACAGATTATTAGGTTTATTAGAACCATCTTCTCAGCTGAGACAGTCCTCAGCATTTTCCACAGGACCACAAAGAATCAGGGCCCTGGAAAATGTGAACAAATCCCAGGCTCAGCGAGCAACTGTGCGGCCTCCTCAGATTATGCACAAGTGTTCGGGCCCCGGGCAGTAGAAGAAAGGAGACTCGCTGGTCCCTGCAGCTCCGCCCTGGGCTCACATCCACCTCTGTTTGTGCAGGCACTTTCTGTGGAGAGTTGGAGAGAGGACCTGTAAGTGGGAAGACTGTCCCACTACAATCGATGGTTTTGATGTTAGAGATGAGGGAATTCCAAGTTCTGAGGGGAGTGGTCGAAAAGGTGAGAATTCAGTTTATAGATGGCCTGTGAAACATAGAATGAGCAGGACGTGAACCATCAGGAAGTAGATGGCGGCTAGCAGTGGCACTCGGGTCCGGGAATGACAGAGTGAACGCAGGACCCGCTTCCATCCAGCACCACTCCGGGTCTGAAAGAAAAATTTGAAAGTCAGAGAGTTTTACCCTACAGGGATATGTCCCTTTCCCTTCTCCAAACACTGTAGGAAAGAGGTATCCCGAGAGAAAGTCCCCCTCAGGGTCACTTGGCCAGCTCCACTAGGTTCCTCCAACTCTGAGATCCATCAGTGCCTGGACTTCCTCCTTCCTTTTCCTTGACCCCCTGCCCTCGATGCAGCCAGCCCTATGCGACAGTACAGTCTCCTCTCTTCACGCTTCTCCCCTTCTTACCCTTCGACAGGTGCTGCTCGTGAGATCTATTAACAGTGCGTGCTCCTGACTGCCGCAGGAGCCAATGATGGGAGACCGGGCAGAGTCCCAGTCACTGTGCTCCAACCTGTGTTGAGAAAGAAAAGAGGCATGGCTTGGCTCCCAGCATGAGCAGCTGCTCAGGTGAAGTCTTCCGCGCCATCTTGCCATGTGACGTGGCAAGAGAGACCTGCAGCAAAGGCTGCTCCCACAGTTCCTGCCCCTACACGAGCAGGGTGCAGGCGGAGCAGTTTCTCTCTGCAGCAGAGAAGGTGGCGCTAACTACTAGGAATGGATGCCTACTACGTAAGAGATGCTGGATTGGGTGCTGTACGTACATTTCTTCAAAGTAAGGCTGAGAGCAGTGAGATGTCGTGCCCATGGTGGCACAGACAGTAAGAGGTAGGGCCAGAATTCAAAACCCAGGTTTGTCTCTCTCTAAACCTCTTGTTCTTTTCTTCCAATACATGAGAGAGACTCATTCTATTCTTTTTCATTTACTAAAGGCTAACAGGCAAAAGCATCCAAGAACGCATTTTGTGGGGTTCTTAGAATTAAACTCAACTGGCAGCCTTTACTGTTCTTCATTTCTTGCTGATTTGTTTAATACTGGAACTTCTCCACTTACTGAAAAAGCTGCCCTATCCACTCAATGGTTTCTTGCAAGAGCATTAACTGCATCAAAGGAGCTGCAGGTAACACAGCACATCTGATCAAACATTTGCCTGCAGGGATGCACTTTTTAACTGTGCTGGGGAGGATGGAACTCTTCCCGCCTCCATATGAAGGGATGTCCATTAGCCTAACACTCCTGGCCTCTCTTTGCAAGTCACAGAGTTTTCTCCTGGAGAGAAAGAATATTTTAATCTGATTTGTGAGCCTGGAAGGAGACACTGAGGGTTCACAGCCTTGCTCCATCCTGCCAGTTTCCCTCTGAGAGCCAGGCTGACTGCACAGTACACCTTCTGTGTCTGTTCCTCCAGATGATAAGCTTCTCGGGGGCATCCGTGACCTGGGACAGCACAGTCTGGCAGGACGCGGGTCAGTATGTCAGCTTCTGTAGGCTAGGCCGAGGACAAATGAAATGTCTGGAATATTGGTGAGAATATTTGGTTCCTTTTAACTAACAAGTCCACTGAGTTGCACATACACCATGAAGCTCGAACATGAGGATGGCAAGTACGGGGCCTAGGCAGGCAGCATGTGATCAGCTACCTAAGTTTGCATTCTGCACCAGGGCCAGAGAGGACACCGAGGAGGGGCTAAGCTTGGATTACTGTGGCTTGTCTTGACCCCAAATGCACTGCAGCACCCATCTCAAGATGGGAGCCAGATCCTAATGACTCCCAAGCCTGGCCACTGAAATGCACACAGTGTAATGAGAAAGGATCAGGAGTGAACAGAGGCTAGGCTATCTCCCACAGCCCTTTACCGCCGGATCTGCTCCTCGGCCACGGAAAGGGCAGTCTCAGCAGCCACTCTTTGGTCTCGTTCTTCTTCTAGCAGCTTCCTCAGTTCGTTCATCTCCTGTTTAGTGTGGCTCAGTTGCTGCTGGGCTTCTGCAAAGCTTCAAAATGAAAGGACAAAAACAGCATCAGTGGATGCAGAACACAGTTGCTGATACAAGGGATTCAAAGTCTTCATAAGGTTATAAAGCAGGAAAATGTCTAGAAGTTTATACAAACACAAAAAAGAGAAAAAGGAAAAGATAAAAAAAGGAACATTTTAAAAGTATAGTTGTCAAAAGAAGCTGCAAAAAATGCCTTGGGACTTTAGGGATTGACTGTGTATCTTTCATTTGAATACCAGAGGATTAGAGAGAGAGAGAGAGAGAGTGTGTGTGTGTGTGTGTATTGACTGCGTATCTTTCATTTGAATACCAGAGGATTAGTGTGTGTGTGGAGGGTGTGTGGGTGTGTGTGTGTGTGTGTACGCTGCCGTGCTGCTTTTGCTTTACAAACTTTCCAACTTTACAGATTTATTAAATTGTTACTATTTAATCCTCACATCAATCCTGTGAGCTGATAAGAAGACATATTAAATCCACACCCTGGGTTCCAGGTCTATCTGGATGACGGCCCATTTCTGTACACACAGTGCACGCACCAGGGTTGTGGGCTGCTCCCCTACCTGAGCTGTGGCTCCCTCAGTTCTTCAGGATCACTCTTCTGGTGAGCTCCATTCTTTTCCTGGGGAGCTCCTGGAGCAACATCTATATTCAGCGGCCCCTAGAACAGTAAGTTAGTAATTCAGTGATGAAAGCACTTAAGAAACTGCATGGGCAAAATGAGAACACACTGAACACCAGAGTGAATGAGACACCTAGGAGAGGAACAGCTCCACTTGTCATCCTCTTCAAGTGCAGAGTCAGAAGTGAGAATCTTCTGCTCTAGGAGATGAATCTCCTACCGAAAACTCTGGATTAGATTTTTTTCCCTAGATTCTCACTTTTGAATCTCTCCTCTTAGAAGTTGAAAGGCTTACCACTTAAAAGCTTATCTGCTTTCTTCCAGTGGAGGCTCATGGCTTTTCCAGAAGCAACTGCGATCCTTCCCTTGTTCCACTGCCCCTCCCAAACCTCCTCCTGCCCTGGCCTAGTCATCTGCACACCAATTCTCACCCCCCACCTCCGCGGCGGCAGGGCACCCCAGCTCTACAGCTGCTCGACAGCCCCGCCTGCTTCGTTTCTCGGGGCCAAATCTTCCTACGGCTTTCTTATTTCTTGAAGCAAAATCCACACCATCAGAGTTCCAAAAGCCTCAGTCATCACTGTTTCCCATTCACTTTTTGATTTCTCTCCCACCATTTCACTGATGTTTTTCCTTCTCATCCCCTCACACTGATTTTTCTAGGCCTTATTCCCATCTCAGCAAACGCTCTGCTCTTCTCTCGGACTTTCCTCCATGACACCTAACTAATCTTCAGCCTACAGCGCCAGCCTCTTCCATGCCGCTCTTTATGTTTTGCCATCTGTGCTCAAGTTCCTAACCGTTTTCCCAGCCTCTCACCGCCGTCTTGCTCACCGCTTGCAGCTCCTGGACCTGCTTCTCCAAGACCGCGCAGTGATTAAAAAGGTCAGTGTAGTGCTGCTGGTTCTCACGAAGACTCTGACTGGTATTGCAGAGCTGAATTGAAAGGGTATTTTTCTCTTCGAGCAGTTGAGAGAACTGAAACAGAGGAGAGGATGAGCACCATCCCACAGGACTGTTTCCCAACACAAGCAGTGCTTCGGAAGACTCTCCTGAGTTTCAAAGTTCTAACTGTTTTTAATGTAAGACCTTTATTTCTATAATGGTAACAACAGCATTGTGTGTTCCTTCAAAGTGAGGAAACTCAGAATTTTTCAAACGAAAAGGAAGACAATTCTGGAGGAGTAGTAGGAAACTTTATTTGTGATGCCTAGTACATTGACTGGGAAACCAGAAAGCAGGGTCCCACAAACAATCCGAGAGTATAAACTATCCTAGGTATGTAAGACGAAAAAGCAGTGTGGGTCCAAGATGAAATTACTAACAAATGACTATCATCCTTAGAACTCAATATGAGATAGAGCTGTCACCTAGAAATTCATACAACCGGGCGCCTGGGTGGCTCAGTTGGTTGAGCGGCTGCCTTCGGCTCAGGTCATGATCCTGGAGTCCCGGGATCGAGTCCCGCATCGGGCTCCCTGCTCGGCGGGGAGCCTGCTTCTCCCTCTGACCCTCCCCCCTCTCATGTGCGCTCTCTCTCTCTCTCTCTCATTCTCTCTCTCAAATAAATAAATAAAATCTTTAAAAAGAAAAAAAGAAATTCATACAACCATAGTACTGGGCAGACTCTTGAATAGAGAGTTACAAGTTACCAGGAAAGTAGAAAAAGAAATTGTAACGTGTGGTTGGGGGGGAAACAGAAGAAATCCTAAACTGCCTGTGTACGTGGAAGAAACGACACTGGGTGCAGCACACTCTCACGGGTGGAAATATTGTAGTCGCTCAAAGCAGGACCTTCCTCTACTACCTGAGTAACATGTCCAGAGTCAGGGGTGTTCACCTCCTGACAAAGCAGCCCAAGCCATTTTTCACCATGTCAAAAACAGATTTTTTTTTTTTTATATTGAGCAAAAAATTTACCCATTGTAGCTCCTATCCAGTGATTTGAATTCAGTCCCCGGGAACTAGAATTCTAATACCTCCTTTGCAGGCTGTCGGGTTTCAAGTTCTAGTTATGATTAACATCTGGAAACATTAACAACCATAGAGATGTCTCTCCGAAGTACCTACTGTAGGACTGTAAGCATTATGTGAAGGGAAACTGGTGTAACTGGATGCATATTCAATCTTTTCCTCAGTATCTTTTTTGTAAGTATTCTGGGTTAATACTTGTGTAAAAAAGTTGATGTGGGTTGCTGGAGGGGAGATGGTTGAGGGGATGGGGTAATGGGGTGATGGGCATTAAGGAGGGCATTGATGTAATGAGCACTGGGTGTTATATGTAACTAGTGATGAATCACTAAATTCTACCTCTGAAACAAATAATATGCTATATGTTTACTAACTTAAATTTAAATTAAAAAAAAAAAGTTGACTCAATGTTCAGAGAGGAGAAGATACATTTTTCTAGAGATACACTGATTGACTGGGAAGGACATCTGATGCATACAGAAAACTAGAATAAGAAATCCCCATGGGGACACCTGGGTGGCTCAGTGGGTTAAGTGTCTGCCTTCGACTCAGGTCATGATCCCAGGGTCCTGGGGCATCGGGCTCCCTGCTCAGCAGGGAATCTGTTTCTCCCTCTCCCTCTGCCCCTCCCCCCTGCTCCTGCTCTCTCTCTCTCTTGCTCTCACTCTTGCTCAAGTAAATAAGTAAAATTTTTAAAGGAAAAAAAAAAGAAATCCACATGGTATAACAAAAATATTTGCATAGCCAGAATGAAAATCACGAGTAACCTTACCTCTGAAGAGAAACTGACGAACAAAACAAATGACAAATAAACAAACAAAAAAATGAGCAGTGACTTGCCCAACATCCTGTGGCTAACAGATGACAGACCCGGGCTCAAGTATGGTTCTTGATTCCAAGTCTACAGCTCTACCTACTATGTGGTGGCATTCCAATTAGGGTTCAGCAAGAGAAATGAGGCAGGTTATGGGTTTTGGGGGGGAGTAGGAGCAGTTAGTAAAGAAAAGAATATAATTGTTTGAGAAGCAATACTAATCTGAAGACAGGGGTAGATGACAACTACTGGGTTCTGAGACAGAGAGTAATATGATCTCCTAACAAACGGAAGTTAATTTTCTGGCCACCAAATGGTCCCAAAAAACCAAAACCAAAACCAAATAAACAACCCCAAAACAAAAACAAAAACAATCTCTCACTATTGAAAAATACAACACTATTTTTCTTTCACAGATCTAGAGGAGAAAGGATAGACCTGTAAAGCTCATTGGAAGCAAAACCCCCTTAACTGGAGAAATCTAATTGCTTATAAGCCACCCTCATATAAACCACCTTTTATACTGTTTGCATTATTCTGTTTAGGATTAGATATAGATCCCTATAGTTTAGGTGTTGGCAAACTATGATCCAGGGTCTACTGCCTTTTTTTGTAAATAAGGTTTCATTGGAATATGACTGCTCTATTTGTTTATGTACCACCTACGGCTGCTTTTGTGACATAGCTGCAGAGCTGAATAGTGGTAACAGGCGCATCATCTACAGACCAAAAATGTTTACCACTGGACCTTTAAGGAAGAGTTTGCTGACCTCTGTTCCAGCTCATAAGCTGTTGTGCTTTATTGTATCTATACTTACAAAAACAGAATAGGAGGGAATAATCTAGACTACATTATATCAATAGTCATTCCTCTCCTGTTTTTAAGTTTTAGGTTACAAATTTTAACTTTGTACAAACATACATACAAACATCCAACCATGTTGGCAGAAATATATATAAAGTCTGAGCATCCACGGAAAGAATCAGGGCAGTGACTTGGAGAGGAGCATTCTATGCTGATAGCCTGTCTACTACAATCCCATTCTAGGGCCCAAGAAGCAATTCTCCTACTTAGCTGGGACCCATTTAGAGTGAGGCTCTAAGCTCATCAGATGATATGCTCCCTGAGGGCCCACTGTGTATCCTAACATATGGCCAAGCTCATAGAAGGCAAATAATAGTTATTTGCTTGATGAATGAATGAATGAATGAATGACACTAGTGATAGAGATGCCTAAAGGAAGAACTCTTTCTCACCCAGAATGACAGTGACCCAAAGTAGTATTTCTCATACTTTAAGTGATAAATGAAGTATATCTCAATAAAGCTGTTAAAGAAAACATAACTTTGATTATGACCCAGAACTTAGTATATAAATATATAAAACTGAAACTAAAGTTTCTTAAAACTAGACTCATTGTTATATATTACATAATCCCTACACATCTCTAATCTCTTTTATTTTGTTTTATAAAAAACATTACTTGCACTACTTGCAATAGCCCCAAACTGGAAAAATCCCAAAGTCCTTTAACAGCAGAATAGAGAAACTATAGTATATGCCTACAATGCAATGCTATATAGCATGAGAATGGAAAAAAATCATACTATCTAAAACAACATGGATGAATCTCACAAAATAAATGAAGTAACATAAAAGAGAAGATATGATTCCACATATCTGTAGTTGTAAGGGTGTGGTAGTAAATAGAAAAGGACACGAGGGACTTCTGAGTTCTGGGTACGTTCTGATTCTTGATCTGGGTGCTGGTTATACAGGTGTCTTCACCTTGTGAAAATATGCTGTGTATTTATGATTTGTATGCTTTTTATAGATTTTATTTCAATAAAACATTTACACTAAAAGTTTTTTAGCAAATGACACTACAGACAAAGGGCTGATATCCAAGATCTATAAAGAACTTCTCAAACTCAACACCCAAAAAACAAATAATCAAGTCAAAAAGTGGGCAGTGACATGAACAGACACTTCTCCAAAGAAGACATACAAATGGCTAACAGACACATGAAAAAAATGTTCATCATCATTAGCCATCAGGGTAATTCAAATCAAAACCATACTGAGTTACCACGTTACACCAGTCAGAATGGCAAAAACTGACAAGGCAAGAAACAACAAATGTTGGAGAGGTTGTGGAGAAAGGGGAACCCTCTTATACTGTTGGTGGGAATGCAAGTTGGTACAGCCACTTTGGAAAACAGTGTGGAGGTTCCTCAAAAAATTAAAAATAGAGCTACCCTATGACCCAGCAATTGTACTACTGGGTATTTACCCCAAAGACACTGATGTAGTGA